>NW_027498389.1:0-131577 GCF_021521415.1 Bidens hawaiensis | reverse complement strand
TACGGAACAAACCCATTAACACTTTCCGTCTTTTTGTCATACTCGCGAACCAACAAACTACATCTCCCTATTTTCCTGTTTTTTCTCACGTATGTTTTCAAAACGTTTTCGGTTTCCATGTGTGATTGTCTCGATAACTTTTGGACAATTTCGTTGCGTAAAGGAGTAAATTTAGGATTGGCTTCTTCTTTTTGAAATACATCATAAGCTTTGATGATAGACCAATAACCAATCCCCGAAGGATTGATATAGACAGCATCCATGTAGTTCCGGCCCCTTCTCGGTCTATAATCGATAGTCCAACCACCCGCAACAAGCATATCCTTAATCTTCTCACGCAATATTTGCTTTTCGGTGCCACTACTGCGTTTAATATCACTACCACGTATAATATTGCTTTCTTTACTAACTTTCTGAGTAACTTCAGTTTTAACTGATTTTTTCTTTATAGTATCTTCATCTCGAGCATCCGTACGCAACGTCTTCGTGTGCACAGCCTTCAACTTGGCTTCTTCTCATTATCTTTCAGGTCATCCTTGCGATTATCACGACTTGAATGTGAAACACCCATCTGCTTATTATCATTCACCATTACCTTCAAGACCCCATTTTTCCCTTGCAGTCGAATCGATTTTCCGGAAGACAGCTTATACTTCTTCCTCAAAACCGAAAGGGGCAAGTCGGATTCATCATCATCATCATCTCCCGTCTCAACCCGAGTCGCAGTACCACTCTGGCGGTACAGGTTAGTCCATCTATAGCTACCATCACCATACTTGCTGATATTATTATTATCAATATCATCATACTCATCAAACTCAAATACATCCAATCCACTTGTCTTGGTTCCAAATTCATCGACTTTAGATCTCATCTCAAAACAACCCAGTAAAGTAAATAATAAAGAAGAAAACCCAGATCTAGAATTGGATAACTTACGAATTTGGGATGTTTGACCTGGAATTGAGGGGAAAGATAAGCATCGGCAAAGGAAAATGAAAGTATATGTAGATTGTATAATGAAGTAAGGAAGGAAGGAAGGAAGGTTCGGAGTTAAAAGTTTACCGTCGGAATCGGGTGATAACTGGAAATGACCGCCGACTTACGTTAAATGGTGATAAATATTTTCAATCAAACTCGGTAAATACCAAATGTTACTTTATATTACTTTAATTAATAATAATAATAAGGATCTGTTGGAACTTGTCTTATAAAGTTTAAAACGTCTCAGACTAGTTTTCTTACATAAGGTACAAGTGATCTACACGATACTTCCTAATTTGTTTGTATTTCAAAGTTTTTTTATTAACTTTTTTTTATTATTAATTAATACATTGTTTAATGCACAACAGATTATTTAATTCATTCAATTAATTCTTATCTACCTTATAATATTAAATTAAGATTTACACTTTTTTTGTTTGAACAACCAACTAAGTAACGCCGAGTACTTCGTACGCGGCCTCCATTGGCTAAAGGTAGCCCGAGCCGGCCACTAATCCGGACGAACGAAGCCCCTAGCGGTCCACCTATTGAAGGATTCACCGGATAAAACCCGACCCCCACGCCCACCAAATGGCACGACAGCGAGGAGCCGGTAAAACCGTGTGAGATCAGGACTCGAATCATGGCAAACCATGGTCATCCCTCATATCTCTCATATAAATTGGTGGTAGTGAGGTTTGAACCCCCTACCTCTCACTAGTAAAGTGAATGCTCTACCATTAAGCCACAACCAATTTATAAATTAAGATTTACACTAAATACTAAAGTATAAACTTGCTAAATATTTACATAGTTATATTATTAGTATTATTATTAATATATAATCAGAATTTAAGGCAGGTCGGGCATTAAAAGAGTCTCGATGAGACATGTTATCTATTTTAAACAAAACTTATGAAAGCTCGCCACCATATTTTGTTGACAAATGTTATCTATTTTAAACATGGTATATGTTGATAATATGAAGTGTAAGGACAAGAAAACTAAATCCACTTTAGGTTTTATTTAAATGAATGTTAATTGTTTCATTCTAATGTAATGTTATTTGTCTCATTATCGACAATATTTGTGTACTTGCGAAATTATGGAAGAAAATAACTATGTAGTCACTATTAATAGTATTATGAGCTTATGAGTGATATATACGTTATATCGAGCATATTCCGCTTAAAGGCGGGGTGTTACATATAACATCTCGAAAATTTCGGTTCAAGTTTGACAACTTATAAAAGCTGAGGGACTCAAAAATATGTAATGGACAAGATGAAATAAGAAAAGTGAGTTCGTCCGACATTGGAAAAAAGAAGAAAATGAAGTCACTCCGCATGGGTATAAATAGGAAAGATAAATTCCTCCCACAATGATAAATTATAAAACTTGTGAGCTCCTTATAAGGAGATGAGTTCACATAGTAATATTCTTATATGTCAAGATGCATCCGGTGATCTTAACAAGGGTACGAAACACCCAACGCGTACGGGAACGGGCGATGGGCGCTTTGATGGTGCACTTTGCACTTCGCACGCTCGCATCGCTGCAAGCCAATTGAGAGTCGCCTTAGTATTTTGGAAAAGTTGAAGGACTAAAAGTGAAAAATTAAGGGTTTCACAACTACATAAGATGTTATAGCCCATTTAAAGACCATCCAAGTTTGGCGAGACCCATACCCGTAAGTTCGGGTCAAACGCGTGAGAAATCACAAATCAAGCCATCTGGTGGCTTGAGAAGGGGGGGGCAACCAGAGAGTGACACATATAATTTTTTGGTAGGCATTTATATAGATAGATATATTAGTATGTGTTACTGTACAATAATCGCTTGTCGTATATTTGTTAAGCAAATCACACTCAAGGTTAAAAAAACAAATACAAACAAATCAAATTTTAAAACATAATATGTTCAAGGTTAAAACCTAATACGTTCATGGTTAAAACCTAATACGTTAAAAGTTAAAACATAATACTTTCATGGTTAAAACCTAATATATTCAAGGCTAAAATCTAATAGTTTCAAGGTTAAAACCTAATACGTTCAAGGTTAAAACCAATATACTCAAGTCAAAAATTGATTCGATTGAACATCCGGATATGTTAGTTTGGATGAATTGATGATTAATTGGATATAGATTGATAATTTCAAGATAACATGTCATTTACCTTCTGGTGATTGAGGCACAGATCAATCATCACCTAGATAAAATTGTGACATTCGTCAAATTCAGATCTCGAATTATATTCGATTTTGTAAACTTTTAATACGTAATCCCAACTCAACATTTTAGAACCTTATTTATTTATTATATAATATTATAATAGACATCGATCTTTAATAAACCGATGTTGTCATACTATAGTGACGCTAAGAAAGACATAAGGAGTTCAAAACGATTTTTTGTAAAGTTATTATAAGCTTCGGAAATCTTTAAACTCGTTTTAAACCATGACAGAAACTTGAGGGGCCTTTTGTTAAAATATGCATACACACATAAACACATAAAACCCTAAACCTAACATAACATCACAAACAATAGCACACCAGCTGCCACCCCCCCCCCCTTCTAGCCGTTTTCCAGCGAACCTAGCCGACCGGCGACGGCAACCCGGCCAACACACCCTCCGGCCACCACCCTCACCCTCCGGTAATCCCATAACCCTCCTTCCTCGTTTTCCGGCGAGCACCACCACCGAACACCTTCCCTTTTTTCTCCGACACCACCACCGAAAACCACTCATCCTACCCCCTCGCGTTTTCCGGCAGCCGGAGTTGCAACCCCACTTCCCCTCGCGTTTTTCCGACGACCAGAAAGCTGCCGCCGTACCCTCAGTCTCTCACCGCCGTTATCTTTCTCTCTCGGCCTCTCTCTCTCAGTCTCTCTATCTCTCTCGGCTCACTCTATCTCTCTCTCTCTCTCTCTCTCTCCCTCTCTCCTTGTTATCTCTCTCTCTCGCAGCTCTCTCTCTCCCGGCCTTCGTTTTCCGGCGACTGCTGTTGCTTCGTCTCCAGCGGTTTCGGTTCGTTTACTTCCCGGTATAGATCCACGACTCGGGAATAGTTAATAGGTAAATTAATTTGGGGTTTTGGTATTATTAGTTTTCATATATTGATTTTCAGATTTAGATTGTTAGTAACCGGTTTTAGTTATCGGATTACATTCTTTGAAACGAGTTGGATGAGTATGGATATTGGTTTAAATTGGGGAAAAGATAAATACCCGGGAAATGGATACATAAAAGTTCTTATGGGTTTAATTATTTTGGTTCGGTTGGTTTGTACATAAGTTACATAACTTGCATCTTATGATACAACTCGTTTTAAATTTCTTATGGTAGTTCCGCTTTGATTCTTCAAAAAATTTCGCAAACTTATAGTTTGTAACTTTCTTGAAATCCTCACGCAAAACTTCATAGAAATTTTATTTTAAAGACAAAAAAATAAAAATCGTTTACTTGTGATTTCTTGATTTACAATGCCGGTCATTTTAACTTACCATGATATTCTTCATTACACGATATTAAATAACGAACATGGTAAAAAAAAAGGATTTCATCTTGCAACTTTATATTTCCAAGACGACATTCATCATTTAATATTGAAACCTCATAACAAATTTTAACATTCAATTTACGTATTTTAAACTTCCTCATAAGCAATAAATAAATAAATTTATTTTAATCTTTATAAAAAAAATTTGTATGATTCACACGCTCGGATCTCAAAAAAAATTCTTATTATATAAATTATATATTCATATATATATATTAACATGTAATTTTAATTATCAAATTTTCATGGACATTTTAAACATTATATATAAATTATGATATTTTCAATTTAATACCTACTATTAGTCAAAATTTCCTTAAACGCAACCACAAGTTTCCAAATACCCGTATCCCATTTCAAACTACCGCCTTAAATCGAACCATCCTTACACTTCAAAAGTTTTCCCGCGCACTCAAATCTTTTCTCAATATGAACGAAACCTAAACATCCAAAAGTATACCATCACCTACTCAAACCCCATGCAAGTCCAAGATACACAAAAATCAACCCAATAAAAAGTCATAAATACCGACACTTCCACGCCACGAAAACCTATCAAACTCACTATCCTAATACTTCAAAGACACCGACAAACACACTCACGAATGCCTTGAACATATACAAACCAAAGCTTACTCAACTATGACTCAAATTATTCGACCCATACTATGTCAATTCACCAAACCATATCGCCACACCGTTTTCATCCAACCATAGAGCACCGTTCTCATCCAACCATAGAGTTGATGTCAAAATAGCAAACCCAAAACACTCCTTACCAAATACATGTATAAACCGAATCTCCACCCAAACTAACCAAGATCAAATTATATCCAACCCATCAACTTAACCCGAGCTCAAATAAGCCCAACTACTACTCACACAAATCATCCAAGCTTAACCCACTCAAAAGACCTAAACTCAACAAACCCCATCGATTTAACTTAAGAAAACTCAACTACCCAAGCCGACCTAAACACTCTCACTTACAACTAAATTTTCAACCCATTCACCGTACGAAGCCTAAGACCCCTCCCTACGCATGCAAGCTTCGTTTTTCCCTAAATTTATATATATATATATATATATACCTACATACAACTAGTGTATTTATAACAACCTCATGTGTTCAAATAATCACTTATAGATATAAACTCTTTCAAGATTAACGGTTTACATGTTATGTCCACATTTTATAAATTATCTTTGTGAAATGTAATATTGTCATGACAACAAAATTTTATTATGAGGAATTGTATTTAAGGGTTATTAAACGATTATATGTATGACTTCAAGATTATAAATATTGTCACCTAAGGTGATAAATCTCTTAATAACTTTATAAATCGAGGTTTCATTTTGAATGTTGAATGCGGAAATTTATTTAGTAATAAATTACAACTTTTCTCATATTGCATAAACTCAATGACCATGGCTTTGTAAATCTTGGACGCATTTATAAATATTTTATATTGTTACAAAAATTTTTGCTCAATAACGATTTACGCAAACTATTACTTCTTATTATCGCAAGCATTATTTTATAAATATTTTTTATCACAACCGCTTTATGTACACAAACTCCTTTAACAATTTGGGAAGATTTACATTCAATAATGATTTAAATATTTTCCCTAACAGTGCGTTACCGCGATGCTTCGTTATTGTGTATATTTCTTAGGAACAATAAAACGGCCTTACTTAAGACCTCATTTTCAGTTTTAGTCTATTATACGTTACGCGATTCACATATTTAGTCATTAAATTCGAGTCTCACAATTTTGCGATTTTATTTTCATTTGATGAGATGTTTCGATGACAATATTTTGCACATGAGATTTCATTGTTGTGTTTGATTTTCGTGACCAAATGCAAACTATTTAATAACAATTTGTGTAATACTTTCAAAACCTTAACTTCGCCAAAATCTCGTTTATCTTTTAAACGATATTTTCATGACTATGTTATCTCTATTTGAGCATTTATGTAAACGCGATTCTATACGTTATTCTATATCATTTTATCTAATATATTAACGGCCTATGTGTGGCTGTCTACAAGTTTTGGCGCTATTAGAAACCATTATTATAATGACGATAATATAAATGGTTTCATAATAGTGGCCGTATTCACGTTTTATCACATTTCATCGATGGTTTTGGTTGTTAACTAAATACTATTTTATTTATATTGATGCACGTATGCGTCACCCGTTCACCTCATTCTCGTGATTTCACGCAATCGAATTCTCAATTTCTTTTAACCTTAAGTTTTTTCACGTGTGAAACTCATTGCACGACATTATTATTAATTGTAACGTTGTTTACCCCGACCTTATGTACTCACCTTTCGGGTTTCTCACTATCAGTTTTTGGATCCTCGTTTACTTTATTGGAATTCCCATTTCCTTCTATCAGAGTTCTCATTTTTAAAATTCAACAGATTTATGCACGTTTCAAATGTTTAAAATTTCAAAAAAAAATATATATATAAAGATGTCTTTTAAACCACGTAATGGGACGAACCATGTGGACCATACGACGATCGAAATAATTATGGGTGCACACTTAATTATCGAAATCCCAGTATGGAAGCCATAGTAAGTACACTTGTGTGCGATAACTTAGGTACGAGGATGATAGCGGAAAGATGGTAGAAATGCGAGTCATGATAAGGGCATGGTGGATACGCCGCTGGTACTTCCTATATATAAATGTCTTTATCATGTTTCTCATTTGTAGCGTTTTTCGAGTCATGCTAAGATTTGACGTTATTCTTTTGCTTAAAATTTGTTCATGCAATTATCTTACTAAAGACAATATTAATTAATGATTTCTTTTTCTTTAAGCTTATTTTAATTTCGGGACGAAATTTCTAAATAGTTGGGGATACTGTGACATTCGTCAAATTCAGATCTCGAATTATATTCGTTTTTGTAAACTGTTAATACGTAAACCAAACTCAACATTTTAGAACCTTATTTATTTATTATATAATATTATAATAGACATCGATCTTTAATAAACCGATGTTGTCATACTATAGTGACGCTAAGAAAGACATAAGGAGTTCAAAACGATTTTTTGTAAAGTTATTATAAGCTTCGGAAATCTTTAAACTCATTTTAAACCATGACAGAAACTTGAGGGGCCTTTTGTTAAAATATGCATACACATATAAACACATAAAACCCTAAACCTAACATAACATCACAAACAATAGCACACCAGCTGCCACCCCCCCCCTCTAGCCGTTTTCCAGCGAACCTAGCCGACCGGCGACGGCAACCCGGCCAACACACCCTCCGGCCACCACCCTCACCCTCCGGTAATCCCATAACCCTCCTTCCTCGTTTTCCGGCGAGCACCACCACCGAACACCTTCCCTTTTTTCTCCGACACCACCACCGAAAACCACTCATCCTACCCCTTCGCGTTTTCCGGCAGCCGGAGCTGCAACCCCACTTCCCCTCGCGTTTTTCCGGCGACCGGAAAGCCGCCGTCGTACCCTCAGTCTCTCACCGCCGTTATCTTTCTCTCTCGGCCTCTCTCTCAGTCTCTCTATCTCTCTCGGCTCACTCTATCTCTCTCTCTCTCCCTCTCTCCTTGTTATCTCTCTCTCTCTCGGCCTTCGTTTTCCGGCGACTGCTGTTGCTTCGTCTCCAGCGGTTTCGGATCGTTTACTTCCCGGTATAGATCCACGACTCGGGAATAGTTAATAGGTAAATTAATTTGGGGTTTTGGTATTATTAGTTTTCATATATTGATTTTCAGATTTAGATTGTTAGTAACCGATCGGATTACATTCTTTGAAACGAGTTGGATGAGTATGGATATTGGTTTAAATTGGGGAAAAGATAAATACCCGGGAAATGGATACATAAAAGTTCTTATGGGTTTAATTATTTTGGTTCGGTTGGTTTGTACATAAGTTATTAAACTAGAGGTCTGGGGTTCGGGTCTCGTCCTAGCCGGTTTTGGTAGTATCTTTTCATACTATAAAATTTATTGTTACTATTAATGCTAATATCGTTACGTAAAGATTATTATTAGTATTATAACATATAACTTACTATTATATTTATTTATCATTAATAATAATAATAATATTATTATTATTATTATTATTCTTATAAATATTTAAGTTATTATTATTAATAAAGACCATATTATTATTATTTATTAAAAATTATATTTCTATCATTTATTTATTAACAATAATATTGTTATACATATTTTGTGAATGCGTTTAGAAATCGAACCAACATCAAGTATGGTATCATTATTTATTATTAATATTATTTATTATTGTTATTATTTTTATCAACAACACTTTAACTAATACCAAGACTTTTATTCTATAACTATTATTATTAGTATTATTAATAATAATTATTGTTATAATTATTATACTATATTAGTACTATTAAAAATAGTTATTGTTATTATCATTATATTATACATATATATACATACCTAACATATCTTTTTAGAATTATTATTATCATTACTATCATTATCATTAATAATATTATTATAAGCTATATTATCAATTCATTTTATGAAAACCAAACCCTTGATTTAAAACCCGTCTTGTCTCTTTTAATATTGGTTTAGCTATTTAAAATCCCAATAAAATAATATTATTTTTATTCTAGTTATTAATTATGTACGAGTCCCTAACCATTAACAAATTAACCGGTAATCCGATCCATAACCGAACCTCATCGTTCATGTTTCAAATATAGTTTCATTATGGTTTCAAGTTCATTAATGTATATTACATTATCTATTTTAGCTAAGGTGTTTATCGTTTCAAGTTGGATCTGTTCGTTTACCATTCGAGCTTCATTTATTTATCTATTTATTTCTCGGTTCATTAATCGAGGTGAGTACTTTCATACCCCTTTTTCCATCTTTCGTTTTAGGGTGAAATTTTATACCTATCAAAAACTAAATGCTTTAATTACTTGAATCTTAAACCCACAAACGTGATTGTATACCTTACTTGAATAATTGCTCGATTTGGTGTTCTATGCTATATGTATATGTGTTTATCGCTTTCGGTTGGTTGAATCTATAAATCCTAGACTACTTGGCATCCCCTTGTAGTAAGGTGTCATTAACGTAATGCAATTAACGATATTCTATTAAATCCTAGACTACTTGGCAACCCCTTGTAGCTAGGTGGCGCTAACGTAATTCTATTAGCGATTGTCAATTTATCCATGTTGTTGCTTTTATTTATTGTTTTGTATACAAGTTTTGTGGCTTTTTATTACTATATACTTATATGCTCAAACTTATGAATTTCTCACCAACCTTTGTGTTGACAAACTTTATTTTATGACATGTTACAGGTTTGACTTTTGTTGACTCGAGGACTTGATGAAAACGTTACCAAGACCGTTAGGGTATTATTAAAATGAACAATATAATTGTTACTTGTATTCAAATTGTTTGTGTGAACGAGATGTATTGATTATTGATTTATGAAATAAATGAGTTGATTAAATATTGTCACTTTAAATAGTGTCTTGTGTATTTGTCCAATCACGTTGCACCCGGCATGTTTCGCTGCCTTTGGTCGGGGTGTGACAAAAATTGATATGAAAATAGATCAATTACCTGAAGGATTAGTTCAAAGATTGAACTACGGTGATGAATTTCAACGCTAGGTGAGGAGAGGATGAAATTTTCTCACGTTCTAGGCTCGCGTGTTTTTTAAAATCAGTGGTATAGAAAGTCGCGTACCTAATGTATGATAATAGATTATTGTATTGGATCATTTATCTATATTAGTAATACTTAGAATTGATAATATATCCAACATGTTCATAATTTAGATAAAAGCAATTTAGTTAATTGACAATGATTCAAACAGCCATATTGGTGACTCAAATCTATGTTGTTAGCGATGTTAGCTTTGGTTCTTGCAATTGAATCAATGATGGAATGTTACAAAACAATGTATTTAAAACGTTGCATATGTCTAATGTAACTCAAAGTTTAAAACAACAAAGATACTCATTATAATCATTTCTATAGAAGAGCTATTGGAAGGATGATGAGGGTGTGATGGTGGCAAACTTTACTTCTACCTTGGATGATAAAAATATTGTTCTCGATGAGACACTGTTACCAAAAAAACCGTTCTTCCTTTTTCTTTTTTTTTTTCTATTTTTATTTTCTTTACGTTTACATTATAGTATAGGATAATAGGTTAACATAGAACTCTAAAATACCATTACTAGCAAATACAAATAGCTAAAAGCAAAAGAAAAGGTTCAAATAATTTCTTTGATGATGATAATATGGTGAGATAATGTTAGAATGTTTATTCCCCGAGAATGATTGACTTTTCTTCTCATTAATAATTCCAATATATAATTTACGGACTAACTTAGGAGATGAAATATTTTACAAATGTTATAAAATACTTATCAATAAAATCATTAATTCTATATATGAATATATCGACTATTACACCCGCAGTTGAAGCTGGAGGTGACCGAATGTTTAGACTAGAACAAAAATCTTCAAAGAGAGTCCGAGGTAAACCTTTCATGAATATGTTCACAATTTGTGGCCGTGTAGGCATATGAAGTATGCGAACTCGACCTCGTTGAACCTATTCTCGTACAAGGTGAATGTCAAGTTCGATGTGTTTAGTTCGTTAGTGCTGAACTGGGTTACCAACATATATATGGCGCTAACATTATCGCGATAGACAAGCGTAGCACGAGAAAGAGGGCACCGAAGCTCAAGAAGAAAATTACATAACCAACCTATTTCGGCAACTACGTTGGCCACCCCTTGATGCTCGGCATCAGCACTAGATCGGGAAATGGAGGGTTGGCGTTTGGATGACCATGAGAGAAGATTATGTCCAAGATAAATATAGTATCCGGAGGTGGACCGGCGGGTATCCGAAAACTTGGCCTAGTAGTGACAGATTTAGACAAAAATCTCAAGGGTAACGTTCAAATTTTTTTCCCCCGTATTTCATATAATGTAAACGATTTTTTTTGTCATGTTACACACAGTAACTGATTTTTTTTATCGTATTTCATACAATAATTTTTTTTGTTAGAAGTTGGTGTTGGACATATATCATCATTTTCTTGGAAGTTCCGTTTATAAAGATTGCTAATATGACTTTGTCGTTTCATCTTCCAAATTCCTTAAGTTTAGAATAAACTAAATTTAAATCCTAAACTCATAATCAATTCCAATTTACACATAAACCGAAATCTTTAATCAATTCCAATATAGAAATAAACCATAAATCCTTGAACAATTACATTTCGCAATTTACATTGTTCAATAAACCATAATCAATCATTCAAATATTCAATTGCTCGTAAACAATTCCAAGTTAATAATTTATATAAACAAATTAACAATTAAAATTTTAGATAAAAGTTGAAGAATATATAAATTGAACAAGTAGAAGTCGAACCATGGAAGAGGTACTGAGGGAACACCAGTCGTTAGCTCCTTGGTTGCAGCGTGGAGGTCCGCTAACCGAAGGAACAATGAACAATGCCTTTATTTGGTTTCGCCCTTAATTTGGTTAGGCTTTAAACTTTTTTTTGGACTTTAATTGATTTTAGCCTTTTAATTTGGTAGCGGGGTAGCGGAGGCTACCCCTAGTTTTTAACTCGGTCCGTACCTACGGCCTAGCCAGCTTCTGTGTAAGCTAATAAAGATAGATCTGTGTGTATGCTGAGTGTAACACCATAATCAGGTGTGCATTTTATAATCAAACTATGTGTTTCAAGGCATCCCAATGCTTCGTACGAGGGTCATGTATAACAACTCGGGCTTTCCGAATCAATACTTTTAATAAATACCCGACTCATTTCGATGTTCGGGAAGTTTTTTTTATCGCGTTTATCGAGTGTAGTTTATTATTATAATATTATTGTTTAACTAAATATATAATATATATTTATAACTTTCACTTTATAGCAAATTTAACCCAAAAAATAAAGAACTATCTCTTTTGTACCCACTTTCTAACTCCAGGGTTCTTTATGTAAATGTTGTTATAATCCATATCACTAACCGGATACCCATAAACCAAACCCGTATCCACATTATTTTCTTGAACCCAAATTCAACCATTTATTTCTTGGACCTCAATTTTCATTGTGTATATGGAAATTTGATCATAATCACGTTGTACATACCAATTTTGGCCTAACTAACTGTATAATTTAGTTAATAGGATCGAGAAGGATTCTTTTTCTTGATTTACACATGCCGAACTTAAATCAATTTCATTATACACACAAATGATCGTAATAAAGCAATTAAACTTCCATACACCTTCTTCTAACCCTAGCCATCATAACCCACTCACTTAATTGGATTATCATCAGCGCTGCTTGTCCGTTCATCACCTTATTCGGTCGGCTGTTGTTCGTGTCGATTGCTCATCGTATAATCATCATTATAGGTAATTGATTACATGTACTTGCTCGCCGTAATCTGCCCTCTAATAACCCTAACTTCAATTGACTCAACACTTAACAGATTACCCGATTGAATTTCTAGGGTTCTTGGGGTTTTGATTGATCGAGCTATCCTCTTATTTATTTTTGTTTTCATGTTTATTATGAACTGGTACACCAGTACAACTTGTGTGTGTTTGGCTGCGTTTAAGGCTTAGATGGCTGGGGGCGCGGGTTCGAGCCACCTCCAGCCCGTTTTTGTTCTTTCTTATTTTTTTTTGTTTTGTTTAGTTATTAAGTTAATATATTAATATATTTATCACCTAGTTTGTTTTCTTTTGAAATACAATAACTAATGGACATTTTTATAAAACCGACACATTTGCTAACCATGTTCTGAACTTTGACTAAACACCATATATTTGTGTATTTTTATATATTATGTATATGTAATACTTTATTAAAAATATATAAAGGTTTTAATATCTAAAAAGAGTTTTAATCTAAAATTTAATATAATCTTGTTAATCAATATATTAAGATACCGTTTCAAGTATTTTATAAAAGATTACAGTTTATTCAAATATAGTTATTTATTTTATATTATTGATCATTTACAATACTTATTCAAAAGATATATTTAATAAGAAAATATATAAGCTTTAAATGTATTTTAAGTTTAAAATAATTAATTAAAACAAATCTCTTTATATAAACTATAAAGTTTTATAAATATTTAATTAAGTATTTTTTTATGTATTTTATATAATTAAAATCATATTAGTTATGATAAAACATTAATAAGTAAAACTGATATTAATATCATCATCATCGTACTCAATATATCCCACCAATAGCAAAGCTATGGTAGGATCTGAGGAGGGTAAAGATGTAGACAGCCTTACCTCTACCCATAGGGATAGAGAGGCTTCTTCCGGTGAGACCCTCGGCTCGATAGTAGTTTTGCATCAAGCTTTGGACATAAGGCACATAACACTCAATCATCGGGACACCGGCTGATCGGTGCATGTACCCTTGTCTTTCGGCTATCAACGCCACCACATGATGCCTGATTAACCTTCCGCCACTTTTAACTTTATTTTCACGAGATTAGTAAAATAACGTCAAAATTAGTGCAATTTCACTTTTGCCCACCCGAGGGTTCACACATATATACATTATATGCGCGCACCGCAAGCAGGGCGTAAAACTGATATTAATATAATTAAGTTAATTATAAATTAAAACAATAAATGTTTTCGTAAGATCATGCTCGATCATAAACTTCCCGAGTCTCTCTCTAGTTATAGTTTTGTTATACCATCCATATTCATTTCCTCAATTATTGTAACTAGGATATCTTGACGGTATTTTCTCGAAGGGGCTTGATCCATCATCCACATTTTTATCATATTGTTTTTCCCGTTCGCTCGTGTGCTAAGGTGAGTACCACATTCCCCTATTTTACCGTTTTCAATGTTTTGGGGACATATGCGTAAATATACTTTTCATATATACTTATACACAAAACTGCAACTTTGTCTTACGTGTTAACAACTTATACCTTACTTGTTTATGTGCTTATTTGCTTTGTATGCTTCCGCATTCGGAGAGGTCCAACATAATCTCAGTCTAGTATGATCATACGTCAGTCGATAGCCTTTGTGCTTCTCGACATCTCAGTTATACTTGCTCATTTGGTTAATTTGTTATTTTCATATGACTTGTTGCAACTACATATTTTTGTTATATACTATATATACATTTAAACTGGTGTGTTGCTCACTCAACCTTGTGTTGACAAACTATATTATTTTCAACGCATATGCAGGTTATCGTGTGACGTGATTATCAAGATTGTTTGAAGCAACTTAGGATGCATGTTAGAGAAAAGATACAAGAACTTAATTTTGGATGTTTAATGTAATTGTTTATTTATAACATTGATGTACATGAATATTTGTTTGAAATTATTAAATAGATATTAAAACTTATAATGTTGCTTGATAGTAACCTTTGAAAAGATGTGAGCAATCAGTTCGCCCCGCCATTTCCGCCGTAGGTTGGGGTGTGACATCATGCATGTGCACGCAAATTTATTGCACTGCGTATGTGATATCAAGTTGAGTGAAGTTCAACTATTGTAATGCCCCAACAAGACTTTTATAGATATATGGATCTTCAACAGGAACCCCGGCTTAAGATCCAAGTTTAGGATTATGTGTCAACCGATATTGCAACCAACTTGCATTATGCATGCCTGCCCGTTTTATGATATCCATGGCATACGTGTGCTGAGATAAAAACATGATGTCCCTTGTGCGAGAGACGTGAATGCCTAAGAAATAATGAAGGGGACCAAAATCTTTCGTAGCGAATTCTTTGGCGAGACCAGTCATAAGATGTTCCCGTAGTCCATCGATGGATGTGATAAGGAGAATGTCATCCACATATAAGAGAATGTAGGTGGTATGAGCGTTATAATGTAGGGTAAATAAGGAGTTGTCACATTTACTCTGAATAAACGCTAAAGTGAGGACATAATCAATAAAGCGTTGGTACCAGGCCAGCGGAGCTGCTTTAAGCCATATAGCGAGTTCTTTAATCTGCAAAACATGATTAGGTTAATTTCTATTTATGAACCCCATAGGGCTGGGACATGTAGATGGTCTCACTAAGTTTCCCTTGTAAAAAAGGCATTAGCAACATCCAACTAATGTGGCGGCTATGACTGTATAAGTGCCAAAGTTAACATAGTCCGAATAGTAGTCGATTTAACAACCGGGCTAAAAGTCTCCCCACAATCCACGCCAACTAGCTGCAATTGACCATCACAAACTAAACGGGCCTTATACCGTTCCAATGAACAGATGATTTAAATTTATGTTTAAACAACCATATGCTACGAATTGCATTCATGGTTGGGTGTCTCGGAACTAATTCCCAGGTCTCATTTTTAACAAGGGCACTAAACTCATTATTCATGCCATTTATTCATTCCGGTGTGGATAAGGCATGGATTGGGATTTTTGGAATTGGGACTACAGGGGTAGAGTGTAGGTTAAATAGTTTTTTTGGTTTGGAAATATCCTCTGTGGTGTGTGTCCGCATTGTTCGGACATGTTGTGTGTTCGGTGGTGGTGAGTGGGGATTCTGAGTAGTGAGTACGATATTAGTTTGGATAGGAGTATGGTGTATAGGGAGACACATAGGGATATGGGGCTAGCCGGGAATGTGAGGGTTGTACTATCGGGTTGTGTGGATGTAGGCTGATAAAAAGTGTTTTGGGCCGTGGGTGTAGTAGGTGGAGTGGACTGTGTGATTGTTGTGGGTGTAAAGGTATTTTGGGCCATGAGTTGAGGAGTGGAGATTGATGGGCTGGATGGTTGGGAAGCGTAATAAGTGGGATTGGATTGTGTCGTGGAGTGGGGATTGGACGGGTTGGGTTGTATGTTGGGCCAATAGAGAGAATGAATAGGATCATGAAAAAATTCATTCGTTGGAAAAAGTGAAGATGAGTTGGCAAACGGAAAGACGGTTTCGTAAACAGCAATATGACAGAGAGATAATAAGTTGATTATTATTTATATATAGACATTTATAACCTCGGTGATTGAATGGATATCCCAGGAAGACACACGGGGGGTGGAGCGGTTGGCGAGTTTGTGTATAGTGGTGGAGGAGAAAAGGGGATAGCATAGGCACTCGAATACACGATGTTGGTCGTAGGTAGGTGAGCGGTTGTAGAGTAGACGGGTGGGGGGTTTGTAATTTGTGGAGTTTACTAGGAAGGACGTTGAGAATATAAGTGGTCATGTCAAGGGCATGATGCCATAGGTTATGAAGGAGAGGAGCATGAGCGAGAAGGGTGCAAATAAGATTATTAATATAACGCTTATTTCATTCCGCTTTGCCGTTTTGGGAGGACATGTGCGGACAAGAAATAAGAAATAACATGCCATTATTAGGACGGAATTGCTTAAAGTTGTTGATTATGTAATCGGTGCCACTATCACATAGAAGAGATTTTATTTTACGTTCAAACTGAATTTCAATTTGTGTATAGAACGTAGTAAATAAGTTGACTACGATAGATTTATGGGCAGGCGGGTAGGTCCAGAAGAAATTTGTATAATCATCTAAAAACAATATGTAATATTGATGTTCGATCGTGCTAATAATTGGTAAAGTTCATAGATCACTATGGACAATATCAAATGGGAAATAAGTACAAGAATTAGAATCATAGAACGGTAATCTAATGCTTTTACCAAAACACATGATTGACAAACATGTTAATTAGATTTAACATAAGAAATAGAAGTAGTGTTTTCAAATTATTCAATAAATCGTGTCCTAGGAGACCAAGACGACGATGCCAAAGGTCTTGAGATATAACAACAAAGGTGGATGTGTGGGTGAACCTTGAGAGCACGGACGGGAGCAAGTGATAAAGATTACCGCTACTGTTGCACCAGAGGATAGGAACTCAGGTCTTGTAAATAAAGATCACCGCTACTGTTGCACCGGAGGATAGGAACTCGGGTGTTGTAATATTTCACAAGAAAACCAAAAGAATCAAATTCAATGAAAATCCAGTTATCAATTGTAAGGCTATGAATAGAGATTAGATTTGTATTAGTTTAGGTGCGTACAAGACATTATTTAGTTTAAGGGAGGGAAAGGTTTAGGGAGTGTTTGATTGCCATATCCGGAAACCGGGATGGTCGTGTGCCATTATCAACAATAACGCTTTGAGAAGTGCCATTATTAAAACTATTGAAAATTACCCGGGTTGTTTGTCATATGTTGTGTAGCTCCGATGTCCATAGCCTAACTTTGATCTGGAGGGTTGAGAGAAATGATTATAAAGCTTGTTCGATGTTTGTCGGTGTATACGCCGTCTAGTGGGTTGGATTATTATTCCATGATGTTGGGCCAGCAAACCACTGTTGACCATTAGGGTTGTTGTGAGGGATATTATTGTTCCACGAGTTACCATAGTTGGGTGGATGGGAATTGTAGGTGGATTCCATTTGTGCTGAGAGGGAGAAGCGAAGGTGATGAGAGATGGATAAGGAATGGGGAAGACAAAACGGCCTGAGGGGAAGACGTAATATGTATGGTGAGCTAGGTTTTCTTTGATACCATGTTAGAATGTTATTTCCTAAGAATGATTGCCTTCTCTTCTCATTAATAATTTCAATATATAATTTACAACATGGACTAATTTAAAAGATGAAATATTTAACAAATAATATAAATATTTATCCATAAAATCATTTTTATTCGGTATATGAATATATGGACTATTAGATAAATAAGCAGAATTATTTATAACACTTCTTTACAAACTCTTCTCTAGAACCAATTAGGGGTGTTAATCGAGTCAATCCGATCGGGTTTCAGATTAATCGGGTCAGGTTAGTCGGGTTATTCGAGTTAGTCGGGTCGGGTTAGTCGGGTTAACCATGTTACTTTATAATTTTAAGCTATTTTTTGTGTTTGTAACTTGTAAGTTGCAAAATTTCTTATTCCACTCACTTTTTAATTTCTTTTACAGAAAATTATATTATAATTACATACATAGGCCTGTAAACAAACCAAACGGACATGAACAAATGCATGTCCGTGTTAGTTCATTTAACTTTTAACGAACACGAACACTTAATCGAACAAATATTTGTGTTCTTGTTCGTTAGTTAAAAACTAAACATGTTCGTTTATTTAAAATCTAAACGAACAATTCACGAACATAAACGAAAATATTTAAACAAATATAAACGAACATGAATGACATATATGTACATACATTAACGAACACAAACATACATAAACGAACATAAATGAATGCATTTAAATAAACAAAAACAAACAAATATAAAACATATTAGGGTGATATAATTTCTAAATGCAAATGATGTTTAATAATTTTCTATTAATATGTAAACGAACACGAATGAACGAAAACAAACTTAAATGAATGATCATAAACGAACATTCACGAACATAGATGAACGAGTGAAACATGTGTTCATGTTCGTTTGTTTAATTAAATGAGCACAGCATAAATAAACTTTCCATCGAACGTTTCATGAACCGAATAATTAACTTCTTTATAAAGCTTTCAATATTGCCTTAATAGTGCTTATTTCATTTTTTCATCATTGTATTTAAAGTTAAGTATCACCACTAATCGGGTTAACCTGAAACCCAGGGGCGGAACTACATGAGGGTCACGGGGGTCGGTTGACCCTCCGGCCAGCCAAATTCTAAGGTTACTTGAGTACTCAGCCAAAAACATTTTATATAGTTGACCCTCTTGATTGTCCTCCAAAAAGCATTGAAGTTTAAAGAAAAAAAAGATGAAGAAAGATTTTCCAGCGACGGCGAGTGACAGTCTAGAGCTAAATTCCGGCATGCTGTTGAGGCTTTCGGGAGTTGCAGAGAAAAAGAAAGAAGATAGATTGACAACTGTATATTAATTTTTTATATTGGGTTAAATAACTTATTTATGTGTTGGCCTTTTAAGAAAACCTGAGTTAGGCCCAATATACAAATTAAAAACCTAAATTTTTATTAACTGTATCTTATATTTTTTTAAAAATTGGCTGCCACATTTGTTACAACTCTTAAGAAAAGAGAAGTCTCTGATCTCTCGATTCCACCTTTTGCACCAATGAAGTAAGTTTATTAAATTTACTGTTGTTATTATCTAGGTTAGTGAAAGTTAATTTTTTTCTAATTTATAAGCATCGAATTTATTTATTGTTTTTGAAACGGGATAGTAATTGAATTGATAGTGTTACGAATGTTATACCAACATTCAATTAGAATACTATTATATGTAATTTAATTTCTCATAATTTTCTCTTTTTTTTGTGTAGAAATATAGTATAGACAAGTATTTCGGTAAAGAACACAAACTAGGTATCAAGAATTCTTCAAATCCGTATAATTCTAATGAAAAATAATAATAAAAGAAGAAGGCGAGAGAAAATTGAGTTATGTTGAGAAAGATGTTTTTGCAAGTGTTAAAATGAAGCTGTTTTACAACAGTTTCAAGCTGTGGGCCCCGCATTTACAACTACGGTTCCACATATCAATTGGTAAAAAATAAAAGTTACTGGTGTACATTAACCGAAAAAACATTTCTATTAGGACCCTCTAATTAAAATGTTCTGGTTCCGTCATTGCTGAAACCCGACTTTTTTTTTCAAAAATAAACCCGAAACCCGACTCTATTAACAATTCGGGTTATTCGGGTTAACCTGAATAACCCGATTAATACTTTTTTGACCCTATTAACCTGACCCGAATTAGCTTATTCGGGTTCGGGTCGGGTCGGGTTAATCGGGTTCGGGTATTTTGGACACCCCTAAAACCAATGGTAATCAACATGATCATTCAGTCGCCATTGAATCCATGAACGAAATCACATATGCAAGGTGAACGAAAACAAGAGAGAATAAAAAGACTACATAACTATGACACAAACGTAACTTAATCTATACTAAATATATAAAGACTTCCAAAAACATATTAAATTTTAAGAGGTTCAATCTATAATGCAATATGTACAAGTTTCAATGCATAAAATTTAAATAATTTACGGGTATTTTTGACTTTACACAAATCACAAACCGTAACTTTTATTGCTATTTTATATTTACAATATATACCAACTAAATCTTACAATATATACCCTTAAACTTTAGTTAACTTTGTAATATATGGAAATGTTTACACATTTTACCCCTCATCTTTATCAAAAAAATTGACAAACTTACCTTTTTTTTTCTTTCGTCTATATTTTTAAATTTACGACGTGCTTATTTTTGTCGACGTTTCGATATAAAAAAAATACAAAACCAATTAGTAGATTATAATGTACAAGTTAATGGGCATTAAAGTACAACTTAGATATGCAACTAAAAACCTATAAAATGTTTATAAACACCCCTCGTTCTATTTTACATTATCAACTATGAAATTACAAAACAAACCCTCTTAATTATAGTATTCAAATTACAAAACCGTTAGAATAAAATCAAGTCAATGTACACATAAGCTTCTATTTAGTTATGGTTTGCCGAATCATAAACCTCGCTTAAAGATTGGATGTTCAATGACATTGATACCGAATCACCATGTGGTTTATGTAATGGCACAAGTGTTTGATTTTACATGTTTTTCCATCATTTTTGTATTACATAAATTAGGAATTGTATGGACAAAACGTAGAAAAAGTTTGAATCTTTGGTATGTATACTAACTTGTTAAAACATATATAAGAGACTAATTTTTTTTTCTTTTTTTTCAGTATCGAAACCTGTTATAGAAGATGTAGCAATGCAAGTAGCCAACAAAAAAGAATCTCAGCCTCCACCAAATGTATCAACGAAGCATGGGCATCAACCTCTTTGTGAATCTTTAGATAACATGTTCGCCAATGATGAATGGAGGTTAAAAAATCAAGAGGAGATAATTATGATATGGGAGAAGTATAACTAAAATTTATTATCCTTGTTTTAGTTTATTACACTATCATTATAGTTTACTGAATTAGACAATAATTTTAATGCCAGTTAATTTTTTTATTTCACATGTGTAATAGTTATGAATAGATATGTCATATTGATGCCACCAACTTGAAACAGTAGTAATAGTTATATAATAAAGTTTTGTAAAATATTATACGAATAACAAAACTAACAAACTAAAGTACTATTATGCAATATCTTACGAGTTGACTTATAAACCAACATAAACGACTACGACGTTGCAAATTTCTGTTGCCGTCGCATCACGCGAGCACTCTACCAGTTTTGAATAAAAAGACTATGAAAGAACTATAGGGTTTTGTTCCATTTCCTAAAAACCACAATTTAAAATGTTACATCAACATGATTTGCCCTTACTTCATACCAGTTTTTATCCAAACGCGAAACAATTAAAAACTAAATGATTCACTTTTTAGACTTTAATCATGGAAGAGACAAAAGGAGGGAAAAGTCGTGATTGATGAATAGAAACACAACCATCCATTGAAAATGAATGAAGAACTAAAAAATGATTTATTTGGTTACTAGTTATCCCTTTGGATACCAAATTAGCAATATACAAATTACACCAATAATCAAACCCCAACAGTAAAAACTGATTTATAAACGTCTCTTGACCTCAACAACAACCGATGCACATACTACCAATCAAACACTTAAACAAGACAATTAATCTTCATAAAATTTGCAAATCAAGATCGAATAATGTTTTTGGCCAATAATTGCTGCATTACACGTATTCAAAGTTGATAGAAAATTAATGAATTAATTTAAAAAAAACAATTTTGAATTATTAATCACTGAACAACAATTAACCAAAGTAATTATTTATCACTAAACAAACAACGCCCCATTAATCGATAATAATCAATCCTGACAAATGATAATCATAACTTTTATTTTCGTTCTCAAAGACAATTTCACCTTAATGAAAAGGTAACTTTGTCTACACTTCATATACGATAAAATGCATTTTATCACAATCAAAGACAATCAGAATTGGCTTGATTCGTTATATGGTTCCGGCAAAAAGATAGAGCTCACTCATGGTATTATTATCCTTATAGCTTGCTGAGTGATCAAGAGATTTCGGAATGATAAATATTTTCTTGTTTTGTTGGTTAAGTAATAGAGATAGTGAATTTAAGGTTAGTTGACCGGAGTGGAAGAAAAATCATCTTCATATCATGTAATTAACTTGTGTTTCTCTTCTAACATTTTGCTAGTTGTTAATTAAGTGGTCGTTCAAAAAACCAAAGTTAAAAACAATCAGAATGTGCAAAGTGTTTTAAAACGGCATAAAGGAAACTCAAGGGTAGACAAAGTTACTTTTCATGCTAGAGTTTGAATGTGAAAGTTAGCATTCTCCTTAATCAAATTACTCAAAGTTTGGGTTATTAAAATTCAAAATTTCGTATTAGAAACTTTAAAACATCAAGTGACACTAGATGGAGATGAGACCTTTCTGTGCCTAGCATTGGATTCCTTGGAGATGTCCAATATATCGTTTGTATTTGAAGAAACACTAAGTGACCCCGACAGATTAAGGATAATCTTAGGGTTAGGTAGATGTTTCCCACGAGGGTTAGGTCCGGCAAAGATGGTTATTCTTCTAAACCTGCAAAACAGACACCGTAAGCTCGTCACTGAGAAGGGGGGGGGGGGGGTTCCTCCTTGTGACCACCCTCCGGCGTGAGAATCAGACTAGGTTGCTCTGAATATAAGTGTATATAGAGAGAAATAGCTAGAGAGAAGATGATGACACCGTTCCAAGGTGTTGGAGTATTTATAGCCGAAGGTAGGTTTCAAAGCAAGTACGGCCAGCTGTATATAATATTCCTTTTCCACCAACTATGGGCTACGTTCGTGCTACGATGGGAGTTGGTGGGTAGGCAGCGGCTGATAGTGACATTTTGTAATGGAGCGTGCTCCTCCTCGTACTATTGTCAGTGAGCTGTCACCCTGTGATTGGTTCATGGGTTGCTTTTGTCAGATCTTGTCCATTTGTCCATACCTTGGTAGGTATAGTACAAAAGATCTTCTAGAAGCGTACGGACTGGCCCTTTTGGGCGGGAATATTCCCGCCCTGCTCATTCCTTCTTCAGGTGACATTGCTGAAGTATAAGAGTTAGTGCCTTATGCGTGTAGCCTTACTGTTAGTGCGGGTAGCCTTCCTTCTTGGCTTGTACCCACAGCTGCGGGAACAGGCAGGGTACTGTACCAAGGGAGGCTTTCCTGCGGTGACAACTGGCTTACTGCGTGTAAGGTCTTCATCTCTCTGAGCATGGTGGGTCCTGCGGATCCAGTTGGTCTTTGCGCAGACGTACCTCTTCAAGGTGAGTCTTGCTGGTCCAACTGGGCTTTGCGGGGACCTACCTCTTCAAGTCCCCCCAGTCCATTGTTCTTCTCATGAATTGTTAATAACGGGAACTTTTGGACTTTAAGCAAGGGGTTTTAAAGAGGGGTTTTCGTTTTTTAAGGTTTTCCGTGGGGATTCTTCCCGCGGTTCTCCTAATGTCACTTGCAGAAAATTCCCGACTTTTCTGCCTGATCTTTGGGTATGATGCGGGTAGGTGTGTAACCTCTTCGCAAGTCGGGAGCGTTGAGTTTCACTTGTGTAGATTCTCCACGAAGTTTTGGTAGTTTTAGACATAGTGATCAGTTAAGTTAAACAACCAATTCCACCTTGAAGCTTCAAACAATCTAGTTCTCAACGTTCCCGCCATGCGGGGGTGTTATTTCTCTTTCCGCAAGCATGGCCCATAAGATTGATCTTCTTGGTTTCAATTCCCTGCAAGTGCTAAGTATGTGAAGGGTTTCGCCTTGACACTGTACCCGCACTTGTCTTATGGTTTCTTGCTTTCCAAGGTAAGGGGGTATATTCCCTCTTATTTTTGAATCTTTTTGAAATTCGGAGAGTTGGTGAAAGGATAAGGACAGTCCAAACGGCTGAAGGGACGTTGGCGTCTTCTGACGGTTTCAGGATGTGAAGGAAGTTATGACGACGTGACAGCATGTGGTCAATCAGGACGCTTTTTCAGGCGCGTGGGCGCGAGTTTCATGACACGCGCCCTTCCGGCACCTGTTGCCAGCTCGCTTTATCCACACGTGTCGCCGTGTCATTGTGCCTGCGCTTTCTCTCTCATCCGCATTAAGTTCATCGCATTCATTGCGATGAGTATATAAGGGGGAGATGGTGTATTTCGTCCATTATCTTCACTTCAATCTCCTTTTCCTTTTAAGCGATTTCCGGCGAATACTCATCTTTTCCGGCGAGCATTCTCTTGAAACCGCTTTCTTTCCTCAACATTAAAAAATGTCTTCACATGACCCAGAGGTTAACGTCGAGGAGTCTGACGTTTACCCCGAGAACCTGACGTCCACGTCCGATAAGGACGATAAGAGTACTACTGGCGAGTGTCAGTGTACTCTTTCTGTCGATGTATACCATTATATCGTCAAGAAGTTCATGCTGGAGCCCTATGAGCCAGAGTTCCCGGAGGCCGACCAGACAGTGTACGATGCCCCTAAGGGCAAGATAGGGGTTTACGCTTCGTTCTTCCTATATGGGAATCTAAGATTCCCATTAACGAAGTTCGTATACCGTGTTTTGGAGAAACACGGTGTTCATTTGACGGAGGTGCACCCAATGGCAATTGCTAAAGTTCGCCATTTCGAATGGGTGTGCCGTATTTTGGATATCGAGCCTCGAATCGACCGCCTGATGACCTTCTATACCTGGAGGTGCGTCCAGGGTTGGTATACCCTTGTCACTCAGATCAAGGGTTTGAAGATCTATGCTACTGAGCGTAGTCTTCGCTCTTGGAAGCGCGAGTTTTTCTTCATTTCCGCTCGTGTTGTTCCCATCGCGATGACGTTCAAGAATGGGAGGGCACTCCCTAACCTTCCAGCTTCCAATTACCAGGAGACGGAATGGTTCACCAAGATTTCCCAGATTCAGACTCCTGTATATCGCTTCGCGGAGTCTGGGATGGTCATGCTTGGGATGAGTCGCGTGTGGAAGGACGCTGGGTCTGGGACGCCGCAAATACCCATCGTTCTTGAATACGGTTTGAACTATCTTCCTTTTGGTACGCCCCGTCTTTTGTGTTGGTTTAGGGTTTTCCTTCTAACATTTTTATCGATTTTATTTCAGAAAGGAACAACTTACAGTCGCTCTTGCACCCGCGGGAGACTGGTGGTCCAGCGCGGTTGGGTACTCGTGATCTTGATGAGAACGAGTTGCCCATTTTGGAGAGGACTGTGGATAGGTTCGTAGAGGTCTACCAGCCAGGCCATGACATTTTAAGCGCCACTAGGCCAGGTAAGGAGTTCTTTAATCCTCGTCCTCTTCATGCTCAAACTTCTGCTGGAATTCCTCGGATCTTGTCATCCTCTGATGAGGGATCCGCAGATGGGCCTTTTATTGTGAGGAAAATGAAGGCGGCTGGCGTGAAGGGCAAAACGAAGGTTGCTACCTTCGTTGACCTGGGGAATCAGTTTGATTCCGAGACTGAAAGTGAGGAGGCGGCGGGGAACCTTGGTGGTGTTGACGAGACCATTGTCTCAGAGGTTGAGACAACGGCTGTCGCTTCCGAGCCGCTAAGCGTTGCGAAGGTGACTGGCGTGAAGAGGCCAGTTTCATCGGGTCCATCTCCGCCTGTCAGGGCTTTCAAGATCAAGAAAACCAGTAAGTATACTTTTTGTGTACCTTATCCGCATTTCCTTCCGCCTTTGTTTTTTATATCTTTGGTTTTTCTTAATGCAGGAGTGGACTTATCTGCTTTTGAAGAAAGTGGTGCGGGAGGAGCTAGTTCAGGACCCACGACGATAGGTTTGGTCAACCTATCCAAGGCGATGACCCAGGCGGCTGCGCCTGTTTCTGGTACTGGTTCAGTTGCTTATACTGTTGAAGCAACTGTTCCGGTTATGACGTCGTCTGTCATGGCTGCTGTGCCAACGATGGCGTCCACTTTCGTTGCTGCGTTGAGCAGTTCAACTTCTTCGCCGGCCGTCAGTGCCATATTTACTACATCATTCACCGGACCGGCGGTGACTTTTTTTGTGAGCTCATCTGCAGCGGCTACCACGGTTATGAGTTCATCTCAAATGAGTTCATCTCCGATGGTCTCTACCTCAGTGGCTTCTACAGTGTCACATTCGGCGTCAGCGACTACTTCGTCCTTGGCCGGTTCTTCAGGTATGTTTAGAGTTGGGACCTCTAGACTTACCTCTGTTGATGAGGGAGTCCAATCTTTGCCTCCTTCCCATCTCCTTGACCTCTTGGATGGATATCCTTTAGGTTCGGGTGATGGGTTTAGCGGCTATCGGCCTGTTATCGACCCTACAGGTGTGTGGGGTTACTTTGGCCTGTTATCCATCCTTGTCATTTTTCCCAAACTGTTTTCTGTTTTCACAGTTTCGGATTCCAATGAGGTTTAATATCCGCCGAGGAACAACTCTCAGGACGGCCGCAGACTGCGTCGACTGGACGCGCCATGCCGCTCCAAGTGGTGCATTGGGGGAGGCAATGATTAGTTACCAGGAAGGCCGGTTGTCCACCGAGCTCCGAATTCTACTCGCCCGGATGCAGCCGCGTGTCGAATTACTTTGTCGTGAAAACGATAAGTTAAGGACTGCGCGTAGCTTGGAGGGGGCTCAGGTGCGATCGCTGAGGGAAGAGAACAAGAAGCTTGCCGCCACCGCTGCTGAGAAAGAGAAGGCCTTCAAGGATATTGAGGCCGAAATCCAAGCTAGGCATGAGGCCCGTTCCAAGGCTACTCAAGCTGTTAACGAACAGCTTAGGTTGGCCAAGGAAACTGCGCGTAATGCGACCGAAAGGGCCACCAAAGCTGAAGCTGTTGCTGAGCCTCTACGCGCTGAAAATGAAGAACTGAAGGCTAAACTGGAGAAGCTTCAGCAGGCTCATGAGGCTTTGGCTTTGGAGGATGCCAAGAAGCTACAGGAGCTCTTAGATCAGAAGGGTGTGCTTGATCGCACTGAGCGCAAGCTTAAAAGCGTTGAGGAGGCTGCTGCCAAGGAAGTGCTGCTTGTTAACTTAAACAAGAATGAGGCCGAACGCGCACGCGATCAAGCTCACGCTACCCTTCAAGAGGCTCTGTCCAATAAGGATTGGCTTCTACGAGAAGCGTTGCCGCAGGTATGCATAACTCCATTATTCTTTGCTTTTTGCTCTTTTTTCTTTTTATACTTAGAAAAGTTTTTTTTTTGTAGGTTGTGCATCGGATTTTCGCGAACACATCCTATGATGATGCCATGAGCATAGCCCTCAACGCTTCTCATGAGAATGGAGAGAAATCTGGTTTCTTACTTGGTCTAGGATTTGCAGAGAAAGGCATCTCGCCTTCCAAGTTTCCTCTACACGATGTTGATACTGAAGCTGCCTATGACCAAGCTGTGAACCAGTATGCTGCTTTCTCTCATCCGGTTGTGGAGAAGGTGAACGAAGTTGCTGCTGCTGATGACGGGCTAGCTGTTCTCAAAGCTTTCCTTGAACCGCCGCAGCCGACTGATGGTGCGGGTTCAAGTGGGTTTGGAGGGAGTGGTCCCGAAGCCTGAATCTTGAGATTCCTCCACGCCGTTAGGATATATTTGTACTTTTTGTAGGCGGGTAGATACCTAACCATTTTGTAATGTTTGAACAGCTTTTATTGTGAATATAAATGTTTTGTTAATGCCTTGCCTTGTAAACATTATATGATTCGCTCATGCATATTTTAGTTTAACTTAGCAATTTTCTAAGTGTTTTGAATAAGTTAACCTTTCGACGCGTGTCAGATAATAGGTTAATGTTCTGTTTCCTCTATCATGATTGTGCGGGTAGGACCGTCACTTTCACTTAGTAGGATGACCAAACTTCATCTATATCTGACCTGCGTGAAGGTTTTCCTCATCTTCCCCTTAGAAATTTTTACTGTTTTTGTGTTTATGCGGGTTGTGCCGCTTTCCACACGCAACGACTTACTTCCTCCCTCACTTATTTATGCGGTGAATACCGGCATATCAGTGTGGTCAGTTCATAAGTATAAAGGTAAGGCTATCAACATCAATGTGATAAGGAGAATCATTTCCATTAGAAGTGGCTCTAGGCCTGTTCGTTACAAGTTTGGAATTGATCTATATGTAGCATCTGCGTAATTGAGCTCCATTCCATGTTCTTGGGATGGGGGTGCCAGCGAGCCTTTCGAGCCGGTATGCGCCCTTTCCCAGAACTTCTTTAATGATGTATGGCCCTTCCCAGAACGGGGCCAGCTTTCCTGGGCGCTCCTAGTTCGAAGCCTCGTTGTTACGCAGTATGTAGTCTCCGACATTGAAGTTGCAGAGTTTCACCCGCGTGTTGTAGTACTTTTGCATTTGTCGCTTGTAGTTCTCTTCACGCGCTGCGGCTAAGTCTCTGCGCTCTTCGGTTAGCATAAGGTCTAACCGTCTTTCCGCATCATTGTCTTCTGGTTGAGTTATGACTCTTGGTGAGGGTAGACCAATCTCGATTGGAACCATGACTTCAGTACCATAGGTGAGGCTGAACGGGGTTTCGCCCGTGCTTGCTTTTTTCAGCGTTCTGTTTGCCCAAAGGACATGTGGAACTTCATCCACCCAGCCGGATCTATGCTCCAAGAGTCTTTTCTTTATGCCGTCGACGATGCTCTTGTTTGCTCTTTTCACCTCACCATTACCCTGCGGGTGTGCCACTGAGGTAAAGGTGTGGGTGATTTGAAGCTCTTTCAGCCACTTTTGTAGCTTCTGGTCAGCAAAGTTGGTGCCGTTATCGCTCACCAAATTCTGTGGAAGTCCAAAACGACAAATAATAAATTCTCAAATAAATTTTTTGATATGTTTTGCGGTTGTTTGGGCTAGGGGTTTTGCTTCTATCCACTTGGTGAAGTAGTCGATGGCTACCACTAGGAACTGAACGTTCCCTGCTGCTGTGGGAAATGGGCCTATCACATCGATGGCCCACTTCTGGAATGGCCATGAAGAAGTGACTGGAACAAGTTCGTTCTTCGGGCGATACGTGTTGGGTGCGTAAAGCTGGCAGGACCTACATTTTCTGATGTAGGCCAGCGCATCCGTGTGCATCCCCGGCCAAAAGTATCCCGCGTTGTTTAGCTTAGCTACAACTGCGCGTGGACCTGCGTGTACTCCACAGATGCCTTCGTGTACTTCCCTTAGGAGGTAGTCGGCATCTTGGTCGTTAACGCATCTAAGGAGTGGACCAAGAAAATTACGCCTGTAAAGTATGTCATCAACAAGTTGATAGTTCAGTGATTTACAGCGTATCTTTCTTGCCTGTGTCTTTGACTCTGGTAGCACACCCGTTGCAAGGTAATTTATGATTGGTGTCATCCATGTTTCCGTGCCGGTTTGGATAACACAAATTTCCTTGTGCGGGACAGATGGTGCTCCAAGAAGTTCAACGCGGATGTCCTTTCCCAAGTGGGTGAAGGCTAACGATGCAAGCTTGTTTAACGCATCTGCAGATTTGTTTTCGCTTCGCTTGATGTGCACAATTCTGCAATCGTTGAAATCGCGCATAAGGGTTTTTGCTTGTGCGAGGTACAGGTCCATTGTGTCGTTCACGGTCGTGTACGTCCCGTTAATCTGGTTGGCTACTAGCATGGAATCTACATGGGCTTCCAAGATTTTCACCCCCATCTTACGCGCAATTCTTATCCGGCCAAGAATGCTTCGTACTCCGCTTTGTTATTCGTACTTGGGAAATCCAACCGAATAGCGTAAGTGTATTCTTGGCCTGCTGGGTTAGTTAGTTTCAACCCTGCGCCTGAACCTTCGTTGTTGGCTGCTCCATCAGTGTAGAGTCGCCAGACATCGTTAATATCTTGTGCTGGAGAGGGTTGAGCCTCTTCCTAGCACTCTTTTTCCCGCGAAGCGGGGACTTCTGCAATAAAGTCGGCCAAGACCTGGCCTTTTGAGGCTGGTCTTGGCTTGTACTTTATCGCGTATTCTCCCAACTCAATTGCCCATTTGGCTAGGCGCCCCGACAACTCGGGTTTGCCTAGAACGTTTGCAAGTTTGAAGTTGGTGAGAATGGTGATTGGGTGGTCTTGGAAATATCGTCTTAGTCTGCGTGAAGCCTGTACAAGCGCTAAGACTAATTTTTCTAGGGTGGAGTACCGGGTTTCCACGTCTGTTAAGACGCGGCTTACATAGTAGATGGGCATCTGGATGCCCTTTCGTTCTACTAGTAAGACTGCCCTAGTTGCTCTGTCTGTGGCGGAGAGGTAGAGAATTAATTCCTCCCCCACTTCTGGTGCTGTGAGTGTTGGGAGATCGACCAAGCGTGACCGAATCTCTTGAAAGGCTGCTTCCGCTTCTGGTGTCAAGCGGAAGTGCGTTTTCTTCAAACAATTTCTCAATGTTGACACGAATGGGAACGACCTATCCGCATGGTTTGCCAAAAAGCGGTTAAGTGCGACTAGTCGTCCATTCAGTGTCTGAGCCTGTTTGATGGTAGTAGGTGATTCCATTTTCATAATGGCTTCAACCTTTTCTGGGTTCGTTCTGAAGCCATCTTTGGTAACGATGACTCCTAAGAACTTCCCATCTTCCATCCCAAAGGAACACTTGCTCGGGTTGAGCTTCATGTTTATCTTTCTGAGCGTGTTGAAAGTTTCTTCGATGTCTTTCAACATCGCCTCTGGCTCGAGGCTTTTGATGACCAAGTCATCCATGTAAACCTCCAAGTTCCTCCCGATTTGGGCATGAAACTCCTTGTCCATCAGGCGTTGGTATGTGGATCCGGCATTCTTTAGTCCGAATGGCATCATTTGGTAACAAAATGTGCCATCGGGCGTCCGAAATGCGGTTTTATCTTGATCGTCAACAGCCATGTGGATTTGATGGTACCCTTTATACGCATCAAGGAAGCATTTAAGGCGAAACGGTACTAATGAATCTACCTTAAGGTCAATTTCGGGTAACGAGTAACAATCCTTGGGGCATGCTTTGTTTAGGTCTTTAAAATCTATGCACATGCGCCATTGTTTGTTGGATTTTGGTACCATGACGGGATTTGCAACCCATGTTTGATATTTACTAACGCGTACGATGCCTGCGTCAAGGAGTTCCTTGACTTGGGTTCTACACGTGTTAGCCTGCTCAGCACCCATTACGCGACCCTTTTGTATGACCGGCGCAAATGCCGGGTCACACTTGAGCTTATGCTCAGCCTTACTTCGAGGTACACCAGTCATGTCAGCTGGTGTCCAGGCAAAGATGTCGGCATTTTTTTGCAACAAGCGTTTGAGTAAGGTGCGTGTGGGATTAGTGATCGTTGGGCCAATGGTAACAGCCTGGTCAGGGTATTTGCCATTGAAGGCCCATTCTTCTGGCTCAGAGATGGTTGGTTTAGCCATTTTTGGTTTGGGTTTAGATGAGACAGATGCGATGCATACCTGGGGAATGCCCGTGATCATAGCAATGCCCTCGGCTGTTGGCCATCCCATCATCCCATGGACCGAAGACACCACGGCATTAAATCTTGCCATCCCATCCCTTCCGAAGAGAATGTCGTATGTGTGGTGTGGCTTCCTCATTACAACGAAGTCCACGTCTTCTGTGCGGGAGTACTTCCCGTCCGTGAGAGTGACGAGGAAAGATAGGATTCCCAAGGGGGTGTTTGTGCTGCCGTCAAACCCTTCCATCGAGGCGTAAACTGTTTCTAGGCGTTCTTTGTCTTCGTCGTCTAGCTTGTCGAATAACTGCCTATACATGACCGTTGATGAAGCGCCATTATCAGCAAGGGTGCGGGAGGTGATGTAGTGCCCCAGCTGGCTTTTGATGACTATGGGGCCTTCTTTGTTGGGCCCCCCTGGCACTTCTGCTTCCTTCCACGCACTTGGCTCTGTTGCTCGTCGTTTTCTTCCTCTGATGTTGCCGTGAACCATGTGAATGCTGATGTCCACGGGCTTCCGTCTATTACCCTTGTACCGATTGTCTTTCCTCCCTCCGTTCTTGATTGACGCCACGAGGTGCGTGAGTCTCCCATCTTTGACGAATGTTTCGACGATATCCTTCAAGGATGTGCATTCCTCAGTGGTGTGGCCTTTTGTCCCGTGGAAGTCACAGGATTTGCTCTGATCAGCGTTTTGATGCTGTCGGATTATTGGAGCCTTTGGCCATGGGAGCTTCTCGGTGGCAAATATCTCGGTGACGCTTTTGGTGAGTGGCGTCCATCTGGGATTCCGGTTCGACGACTACATGTTGTCCCTTCCGCCTAAGAGAGGGCGAGAGCTGGATGAGGTGTCAAAGTTTACCCTTGACTGCCAAATACCAAGCTTCCTCTTTTTGTTTTGTCGGGCGGTACGGACGTTATTTTCCCTTGTTCTCTGGGTGTAGAGGTTTGTGCTCTGGGGAAGATTTCTACCCAGTTGCTTCTCCGTTTCGGCAAAGCGTTTGGTTGCCGTCATGATGGCATCCCACGTGGATGGCATGCCGTCTTTACCTGTCAACGTGCGGATGAGCTCTGGGTACTCAGCGCCCTGGATGAAAGCGGCGCGAACAAGATCTTCGCTAATAGTGCCCAGACTTAGCTTCTTTGAGTTGAAGCGAGTGATGAAGTCTAGCAAAGATTCGTCTTCTTCCCGGATGCAGTTGAGGATCGTCCATTGCTCTTCAGTATATTCTTTGTTGACTGAAGTGTTGGCTGAACTTGTGCTGGAAGTCTGCCCAATCGTAGATGTGGTGGACCGGTAGACGATCAAACCACGCTCTGGCCGCCCCGACGAGCGTCATTTGGAACATGTAACACCATGTGGGTTCCGTCCAATTACTGACTGTTGCCCCCACTATAAATCTGTTCAAGTGATCGTCCGGGTCAGATATGCCATCGTAAGTGCCTATGTTGGACATCTGTTTGGCACTCTTTGGAGCGATTGCTTCCGCAATGTCCCTTGCAAATTTGGACGTTCCCGCATTCGCAACAGTTGGTCTGAAAGTTTTGGAGAAGTCACGTGGGTTTCCCCCCGTGTTCTTTGGTTTGAAGGTTTCCTCGAAATTTCTTCTCGAGTGGAAGTCTGCTTCTCTACGCTTCCCTTTCGCCTTATGACGAGGGTTTGCGTCACTGTCATATTCTTCCACATACTCGCACTCATTGCTCATGTTGAGCTGTTGTCGAGTGCTTCCGAATTCGTCATTGGCCTGTTGGAGTGAACGTAAACGTTCGTCCAACTCGGCTTGAAATTCTTTCTGACGTGCTTCCGCCCAAGCTTTAACTTGTTCTGGTGTTTGTCGCGGAAGTCTCGTCTGTTGTTTCCCCAACTGGGTATCAATGAATCCCAGGAGGGGATTGTTTACTGCACTTGCCCCGGCTTGGGTAACCGGGGTAGTGTTCGCAACAATCGTGTATTCACCGGTGTTCCCCCCAGTAGCTGGGGTTGTGGTTACCGGAGTTTCTTGGTTACTCGGTGGCTTTGGCATCGGAGTAACCTTAACCATCTTTCCAGAAGTTTGAAAAAACTGAGAAAAAGATGAATAAGTTCTAGCTTAATGCATGGATGGCGCCAATGAAGAAACACTAAGTGACCCCGACAGATTAAGGATAATCTTAGGGTTAAGTAGATGTTTCCCACGAGGGTTAGGTCCGGCAAAGATGGTTATTCTTCTCACCCTGCAAAACAGACACCGTAAGCTCGTCACTGAGAAGTGGGGGGGGGGGGGGGTTCCTCCTTGTGACCACCCTCCGGCGTGAGAATCAGACTAGGTTGCTCTGAATATAAGTGTATATAGAGAGAAATAGCTAGAGAGAAGATGATGATACCGTTCCAAGGTGTTGGAGTATTTATAGCCGAAGGTAGGTTTCCAAGCAGGTACGTCTAGCTGTATGTAATATTCCTTTTCCATCAACTATGGGCTACGTTCGTGCCACGATGGGAGTTGGTGGGTAGGCAGCGGCTGATAGTGACATTTTGTACTGGAGCGTGCTCCTCCTTGTACTATTGTCAGTGAGCTGTCACCCTGTGATTGGTTCATGGGTTGCTTTTGTCAGATCTTGTCCATTTGTCCATACCTTGGTAGGTATAGTACAAAAGATCTTCTAGAAGCGTACGGACTGGCCCTTTTGGGCGGGAATATTCCCGCCCTGCTCATTCCTTCTTCAGGTGACATTGCTGAAGTATAAGAGTTTGTGCCTTATGCATGTAGCCTTACTGTTAGTGTGGGTAGCCTTCCTTCTTGGCTTGTACCCACAGCTGCGGGAACAGGCAGGGTACTGTACCAAGGGAGGCTTTCCTGCGGGGACAGCTGGCTTACTGCGTGTAACGTCTTCATCTCTCTGAGCATGGTGGGTCCTGCAGATCCAGTTGGTCTTTGCGCAGACGTACCTCTTCAAGGTGAGTCTTGCGGGTCCAACTGGGCTTTGCGGGGACCTACCTCTTCAGTATTTGATGATAAAATGGATTGAGATATCTCCTTTTTAAGGTTGTTGAGATGATCCCTTTCTGGTCCTAGCATTGGATTCCTTGTAGAAGTCAACAATGCCTGCTTCGTATTCGATGATATAATGGATTTAAGTATCTTCTTACATTTTAGTTGTAGGATAATGATTTTGGACAACCCGAGACCTAGGAAGAGATCATGAGTTGCTTCGTCAGGTTGAATTATGATATTTTGGTTATTTTACGTCGGCCGATTCTCGGGATGGATTATGATATTTTGGTCATTTGACATCGGCCAATTCTGTCGCAAATGATGCCAGCAAGAGGTTTGAGACTAGAAATGATAATGAGTCAGGTTTGGGACGGGTTTAAGTAAATCCAACCCCGTAGCCGTATAGCAGGTCTCATACCCTATCCAAAACCCAAAGGTATGTATCAAGTTAGTACCCATCAATTACACCCATTAATCAATTAAACACCCGTCTTCGGGTAGTATCAAGAGTCAGGACACTATTAATCGGTTGCATTTGCCAATGACATGCGTCGTTAGGAACTTACAAATTAGAGAATACAATTGATTGAAATAAATACTGTGTATACTAAACATGCATATTAAAAATGAAAACTGAAATTACGTCGTGTATACACCTGAGTAAATGATATATATATTCAGATCATCAGATTAAGTAATAGTACCCTATTACCAAAACCAGACCGTCCCATACCCGTAAAAAGTTCCAAAAGTAACCTTATGCTCAATCCCATACCCGACCTGGATATTTCATGTTTCTAGTTTCATTGCCATCCTTAGGCACGACCGGCATAGAAACTGTTCATTGTAGTGTTTGTGCAACACACGTCACATGAATATACAAACCACAAAAAGAAAATATAAGGGTACGACTTAGCCAGTAACAAGAGTGAGGGGTTAGTAGTCTTCCAATTGGGTAGAAATGAAGGACCAAAACAGGACCATAGAAGTTTTAGAGGGACCAAGATTGTCATCTTTAAAAAACTAAAAGCAAAAGGAGGGTGGAAGATGGGCTTCTGACAGCATTTTATCCTTGTCTCTTTGAATTGTTCTAAAAAGGGATGCAAGGCAAGTTTGCTCCTGCAAATGCCAACTGCCACCCACCCACCCACTTCCAAACATCATTAAACACTAATACTAATCAAGATTAGGAAAAAACATACAAATGTTTGGGTCAGATAAGGATTAACACACACATCACCTACCATTAAAAGGTTAATGATTACAAACCATATTAGAAAAAAGATGATTAAACAAAAGAAATTGCATTATGAAAGTGATTAGCTAGCAGTCAACCTTGAGTCCTTGTAGTTGTCGTCGTCGTCGTTTCTATCGGTAGTAAGCTTGCTGGTAAGCCTGCCCATACGCCGCATAAGCGGTAGGATAGTTCATTGGCGGAGTCCCTGGGTATGACAATGGCGGTGATAGCGGTGGTGCAGTGGCTTCCGGCGAGTAAGGGCTGGCGTAAGGGTTGGTTGGCGGACTCCTGTTTCCAAGACCATACACTGGGGGCCCCACCGCGTATCCAGCAGGGTATTGCGTGTGCGACGGTGACCTCACGAAAGTCGGAGGGGCGGGGAATGAGGAAACATTGGCGTTTGTGATACGGCCTGCCTTTGCGGGTGGCATGGGTCCCACGTTGCTGGCTCGGGTTCTTTTGTTTGCGGGGCCTGCAGCAGCTGGCCTCTTCTTCTCCACCTTCACCTTCTCTAGCTGCTCCAGTCGTTTCTTCAGATTCTCGGGTGGGAACACGGCTTCAAGTTTGTATTCTTCAATGCACTTTATCACAGCCTTGAGAGCCGACTGCTCTTTGCGTGCGGCTAAAAACTGTAAAATGTAACATAGTTATAATAGACCAAAAAACAAATGCTCCCTGTATTACCCGACTTATAATAATAAGCTGTTGCTAGGATCTAGGGAGGGCTACTAGTTTACTAACTAAATTTGTACCATGGTTTCTTTAAGTTGATTCAATAGGTTATTGGGCAAGTTGCATAATCTAAGAACCAATTGCACCATATTGATAAAAGTAACATATAGCTAGCTAGACTACCAATTACTAACAAGTGCACTAAAATGATGATGTAACATATTGGGAAGGAAACGAATAGAAGTTACCACAGCGTGGCTTGAATTATTGTTATCTTCGAGAATAGTTGTAGCCGCCTTCTTAGCATCTTTTAAGAACGATTTCAGTAAAGTAACAGGGGGGAACCTGTCAACAAGACCAACTTCATGGATAAAATGCACAGCATCAACCTGTTGTCCCCTGCTGATTAACTCTTCAATCATATCTGCATCAAATCAATAAGAAACATTTGGGCCTTTAGAATAGTTCTAAAACACTATTGAACTGATATGTTAAATCAGTAAGCACAACGATACAAATTCAGAACTTGAACTCTCAAGCAAAGCTATTTCTGTTCCTAAACTTGCAGTTTCTATCGGGCAAGATACATTTATAACAGGCTGATATCGATATCGTCAAGCATTGCATATACAAACATATAGACATGTATTCAATAATCAAAGAAACAAATGAGGTTATAGGTATACCAGGCATTTGATCAGCAATACCAAGGGCAAGAGCAAGCTTAGGCATCTGTTTACGCCAGGCCGAACCAACAACAAGCTTCCTATAGAAATCAAGATCCTCCTCCTTCACAATACCAAACGTCAACAAATGCTGAAAGAACGTATGCACATCCGGCGGCTTCACATTCTCAATCCCACCAAGCAAGTCCAAATTCTCCTTCCACTTGTCCGCAATCTCCTTGGCATTGCTCCTCACACTGGGCGTCACCAAAACCCTCGACTTCCCCAAAATCGGATCCACCATCACCGGAATCAAACTCTCCAGCACCAAAACACACGCCCAGCTCAAATCAGTCATACAGACCTTCCTCTTATCCACGGGGAACACCTCCGATATGGCCTCGAGCACAAACCGAGCCGGATCAGCACACTCGGCCAGCGCCAACGGAATTTGAACCCGCAAGGACTCGATTTCCTTCTTCTTACCACAGACAAAGGCACCGAACCCGAAGGAATCCATCCGTAAACAAAAGGACTTCAATTTCAACAACAAACCCTCGGAATCATCAACCTCTTCCTTCTCATTGTCATAACTATTAGTAGCGGCGGCTTGTACGGCGGCTTCGACTTTCTTAAGAGCGATAGCGAGGGAATTGTCCATGGTGGTTTCACGCTCCTCGAGGGACACAAGAGATGCTTTTGTTTCGGTGTCTAGGGTTTTGATTTTGTCTTTGATGGCATCTGATTTCTTCATAAGGGTTTCTTCTAGAGAAGTGAAGTGATCGGAGAGCTCTTTCCAGAGAAGCGTGCAGCTCGTCATCAGTGACGTCTGCCGTTGAAACTCATCCAAACTCGGCGGCTGAGTCGACTCAGAGATCGGAATCGAACCCATAATTCCCAAACGCAGCGTATTAAAAGCCTAACGCATGGGGGAGAACAATAACAGTAATAATAATAACAAGTATATCAAGAACAAGAAAACCAAACCCTAGAGAGAGAGAGAGAGAGAGAAAGAAGAACAAAGAGAAGAGAGGAGGTTTGGTTAGGGTGTGTGAGTAGATGACGTGGCGGGTGAGGTGGTGGGGTAAAGGTGACTAGAGTACGCTGGGGGTGCGTAGGATAAGGAGACCGAACCGTACGTGTTAAAACAGTGGACTCAATTATTGTGGTGGCCGCGTGATGTATCTATGTATGTCTGTCTTTTACTTTAAAGCTTCAAAGGCTTGCACATGATGCTCATCTTTACGCCACTTATGTTGTGTGTTGAGTTTTGGTTTTATATCATCATTGCCCTAAATGCTTGCTTGCTTGCTTGCTTACTTGTTTTCATCTTATGAATCACATTACATCGATGCCAAAAGTTTTTAGGCATAACATAAAATAAAATCACGTCTAAATTCATTAGCCATGTAAATTAATGGTATGTGTATATTATATACTTTTATTTGTGTAATAGATTTACTCTTAATATGAGTATGTATGTAGATGCATGTCATACTTGACTCGAATACAGGCATTACTTTCTCATTTATGTAGTTTTAAAAACTGTCATTTTATGGTGAACAAGTGTACTACGCGATATAAACCCGGTAGTATTTACATTTTTCACGAATATATGTCATTTTTATCTTTTTCAACTATTCCTTAGTTTTTAGTCTATTCTCAAAAAGTTAATGATATATGTTCAATATTGTTGCTACAACGAGAATAGCTAACAATAATAGTATGGTGGTTCAAAAGTATATGCATAACCAGAAATTCCTAACCTGCTAAATATCGAAGAAAACACGATCGATTAGTCTCACTATAGGAGGGGGCCTCATACGATCAACCAGAGCTTCCATGTTCTTTTAAATTTGATTCGAGAAGGTGTTGTCGATTAAACGTTGGTATGTAGCTCCGACATTCTTCAAGCCAAAGGGCATCTTCTTGTAACAGAAGATTCCTTTATCGGTGGGAAATGCAGTTTTCTCTTCGTCTTCAACGTTCATTAAGATCTGGTGTTAACCCTTGTAGACATCCAAGAAGCACTTGTATTGGAAGCCTGTGAGAGAGTCTACCCTTCCAATCAATCTTTGGCAGGGGGTAGCTATCCTTGGGACATGCTTTGTTAAAAGGTCATTGAAATCCACACACATTCGCCAAGATCCGTCAAATATTTTGGCCATAACTGGGTTAGCAAACCAAGAATGGTATCTTACCTCTCGGAGTATGTTGGATTTGACAAGTTTATTCACCTTGTTACAGGCATCTAAGCTTCTTTCAGCAGCCATGCTTCTCTTCTTTTGGGCAAACGGTTTATGTGTGGGTAAGGTGTTCAAGGAATGTTCGGCATATTCCCTAGTAATCCTTGTCATATTAGTTGGACACCATGCAAAAACATCTTTACTTTTTTTGTAACAAAGTTATGAGCTTGCTCATAGTCTGAGAATGAAGCTTCTTGTTGACTTTGATAGTTTGTTCAGGGTAAGTTGGACTGATGTTTATCTCCTGCACAAGGTTATCCTCAGTGTCTTCGTCGAGCTCCCGTGACTCTTCTCCAGCAACTATGAGCAAAGCTTCTTGTGTTGGTACCATTATAGCTATTCCTTTAGTGGTTGGGAACTGCATCATGCCCTGAGCTGTAGAAAATACAGCATCGAAAGTAACAATTCTAGTTCTTCCTATGAGTATATTATAGTTATATGGGTACCTGATCACTGTGAAGGTAAGCTTCTCACCTCGAGTGAGGTCTCTTTCTCTCAACCGAACATCCAAAGTGAGTTTCCCAAGGGGAACTACTTTCTCTCCAGTGAAACTTTTAAGAGAGTTGTTGGTTTGTTGGAGTTGATTCTTGATTTCTTGAGGGAGCTTTAGGAAAGATCTTTCATGCATAACCTCTGTTGTTTCCCACAGTCCATGTAAGCTCCGTTCAATGGAGAAGCCATAAAGCTCAGCTTCTACAATGAGTTGTGACTTTGTTGTGAGGGTTGGTCGGAGGGGAGCATATGATCTATTGGTTGCAGGCGAGTGTTCACTGCCTCTTGCTGTGTAAGGCCCCGTTGCCGGTAGCCTTACTTTCGTGTTGGATTTACTCATAAACGCAGTTCTAAATATCAGAGTTATTTAAAACATTCGCGGAATATAAAAGCTTTCATAAAACATTTCATAACACAACACGTCTTGTCTTAAAACATCATTTTGTCTTTCAAAATAAACGAAACATTAAACTTAAACGTCTTGGGTCTTCCGATGCCAGCCTCTTATTCTGTGCCACGTGTCTCCTCAAGCGAGCTGCCTCATCCTACTCACCTGCGTGCATACTAAAAGTCAGCTACGCTGAGTGAGTTCTAGTTAATCGTACACTATACAATACACATAAACTTATATTCTTTCATTCATACTTTCTTACTTTCATACTTTCATTTGTATTAACTTACTTTCATATCTTACGTTATAAAGAGCATTACGCCCTACATTCCTCGAGTATTATTAGGGCTCGGTACCCTCCTTCCTCGAGTATTATTAGGGCTCGGTACCCTCCTTCCTCGAGTATTATTAGGGCTCGGTACCCTCTTTCCTCGAGTATTATTAGGGCTCGGTCCCTCTTTCCTCGAATATTAGTAGGGTTCGGTTCCCTAGTTCTCGAATATTAGTATGGTTCGATTCCCTCTTCGTTACCATACAATCATCCTTTCCTTTTTTTATTAACTTTATCACATTCATACACATAAGCATACATATCATACTTACCTTATACTTAGCGTTACAACCTGACAGTACGTGCAATATCCGAAGATCGTTCACGTACCATCAAGCAATCATTCATAGATATCACATCATTCACATAAGGCATACACTTATCTCTTAGGATAAGCGTATTAACAAACATATCGAGTATGCACACAGCCCCGAAAACATAACACATAAATGGGGCTAGAAACTCACCTGAACACGGTTACGTTCACCGTTAATCGTAATCTCTTTCTTCAGTTGTGCACGGATGACTGTATAACAAGTATACATATCAATTAACTATCACTACTTATATCATCTTTCTAGTCTTAATTACTACCCACAACGAACGGGGGTACGGGGGCAGCGCCCCTGGCAGCGGGGTCTAGGGGCGGCAGCCCCTAGTAGGGTCCAAGGGGCAGAGCCCCTGGCTGGGGTCGAGCTGCCAGGTCAGCTTGGAAAAATTTTATTTCCATTAACTGTCTTAACACATTTTTCATTAGATTTTTAATTTATTTTCTAATCGAACTTGACTTTAGGCGAAGTTAACCCTCGGGCGAACTTAGCTCTAGGCGAAGTTAACCTTAGGCGAACTTAGCTTTAGGCGAAGTTACCAGCTAGGCGAACTTAGCTTTACAGCGAAGTTGCCATCAGGCGAACTTGGCTTCAGGCGAAGTTGTCATCAGGCGAACTTGGCCTCAGGCGAAGTTACCAGTTAGGCGAACTTAACTTTATAGCGAAGTTGCCATCAGGCGAACTTAGCTTGCAGGCGAAGTTCATCAGGCGAACTTAGCTTGCAGGCGAAGTTCATCGCTTTGAAGGCGAAGTTGTCCAGATCAGCCGCTGTTCGGTTTCTGACCAGCATTTCGAGCGATTTTAACACCCTTGCTATGGTTCAACATCACCCACTACGCTTCCCGACCATTTTCGGTCGCTTATACACTAAAAAGCTTGGATCTTTAAACTTCAAAGATCAAGAATCATACCTTTTTGAGCTTGTTAGGATCTCGTTTAACTTGTTAACACACTAATCGCTCTCTCTCTCTCGGATCTGCCCGGTTCTTCCCTTGGTCCGGCCGGCGAAGTGTGGTGTGTGTGTGTTTTTCTTTTTGGAGTATTAGAAAATGAAAGGAATGAAAGATATCTTGGGTTTAGGGGATATTTATATCCCTTAGATCCCATTCTCATTTAACCTATCTCAATTAATCTAAGTCCATGATCCGCTCCTTACCCGATATTAATTAATAACGCGAAATCACTAAACATAGCTTTCTTTATTCATCATTAAAATTTTAGGATGTTACAAGTCTCCCCTCCCTAAAGAGGTTTCGTCCCCGAAACCTAACTATTACATAAACAAACTAGGGTAAAACTTGCGCATCTCATCCTCGGCTTCCCAGGTTGCATCTGATCCCTTGCGGTGTTTCCATATCACTTTTACCAGAGGTATAATCTTGTGACGAAGCTGCTTCTCCTTGCGATCAACGATTTCTATCGGTTGCTCGATATAGTTCAATTGTTCATCAACCTCAATGTCCATCAACGGCACGTGAGACGTGTCATCAGCTAGACACTTCCTCAAATGAGAAACATGGAAGGTCGAATGAATTCCTTCTAACTCGTCGGGTAAATCCAGTTTATAAGCTACTTCACCCACACGATATACAATCTTGAACGGTCCAATGTACCTCGGACTCAACTTTCCTTTTTTTCCTAAAACGGATAATCCCTTTCCAAGGTGAGACCTTGAGCATCACATAGTCACCCACGTTAAACTCAATTGGTCGTCGCCGCTTATCTGCATAAGACTTTTGTCTGTCTTGCGCGGCTTTAAATCTTGCTTTGATCAGATCGAACTTTGAAGACGTTTCCTGAACCACTTCTAGGCTTCCCATTTCTTTCTGACCAATCTCACCCCAACACACCGGGGTTCTACATCGTCTACCGTAAAGCATCTCAAACGGTGGCATACCAATACTTGAATGGTAACTGTTGTTATAGGAGAACTCTGCCAGATGCAGATGATCATCCCAACTTCCACCAAAATCTAAAACACAAGCACGTAGCATATCCTCAAGGGTTTGGATCGTCCTTTCAGACTGTCCATCAGTTTGAGGATGATACGCCGTACCGATGTTCAACCTCGTCCCCATAGCTTCATGGAATTTCTTCCAGAACCTCGAAGTAAACCGTGTATCTCTATCAGACACGATCGATAACGGTACCCCATGCTTGGTTACAACTTCTTTGATGAACAAGCTTGCTAACGTTTCTGACGAGATGGCCTCTCGTATGGGCAGAAAGTGAGCACTCTTGGTCAAACGGTCCACAATCACCCAGATGGTATCATGTTGCTTAGCTGTACGAGGTAGCTTAGTTATGAAATCCATGGTGATGTGTTCCCATTTCCACTCAGGTATCTCTAGCGGTTGCATCTTCCCATAAGGCTTTTGGTGCTCGGCTTTGACTTGTAAGCAAGTTAAGCACTTACTAACATAATCCACTACATCATTCTTCATTCCCGGCCACCAGTAATCTCTTTTCAAGTCTTGGTACATCTTTGTAGCTCCAGGATGGATTGAGTACCTTGACTTATGAGCTTCATCTAAGATTCGACTTCTAAGATCACCATAGCGTGGGATCCACATACGGTCGAACCTAGTTTTAACTCCATGAGTGTTTTCCATCAACTCGTCTTGCTGGCCATAAATCCTTTCTTTCTTTACTAACCCTTCATCTACTAACACCTCCGACTGCACCATGACGATTTCTTCAAAAAGACTCGGGTTCATGATCAACTTGTATGACTTCACTGCTGCAATGACTTCCTCATTCTTACGACTTAGCGTATCAGCGACCACGTTAGCTTTACCGGGGTAATACTTAATCTCACAGTCGTAATCCTTTATCAATTCTAACCATCTTCTCTGCCTCATGTTCAATTCTTTCTGTTCGAAGAAGTACTTTAAACTCTTATGATCTGTACAGATAGTACACTTAGTACCGTACAGATAATGCCTCCATATCTTGAGAGCATGCACTACAGCTGCTAACTCCAAATCATGCGTCGGATAAGTACTCTCATGGACCTTCAACTGCCTAGACGCGTAGGCTATCACCTTCCCTCGTTGCATCAACACGCAACCTAACCCTTGATGCGAGGCATCAGCACAAACAACGAAATCCTCGTCGCCATCGGGTAAAGTAAGGATTGGAGCTTGCGTGAGTCTCTTCTTCAATTCTTCAAAGGCTTCCTCCTGAAACTTCCCCCAACTGAATACTATCGACTTTCGGGTCATACCGGTCAGCGGTGCGGCTATCTTGGAGAAACCTTCGATGAACCTCCTATAGTAGCCAGCTAACCCTAGGAAGCTTCGTATATCAGTCGGATTCTGCGGAGTCTTCCAATTCGTTATCGCTTCAATCTTAGCTGGGTCCACGGTTATCCCCTCCGGATTAATCACGTGACTTAAAAATTGCACTTCTCTTAACCAGAACGCGCACTTCGAAAACTTGGCATACAGCTTCTCTTTCTTCAGAGTCTCCAGTACCTCTCTCAGATGCTCAGCATGTTCAGACTCGTTCTTTGAATAAATCAATATATCGTCAATGAAGACGATAACCGACTTATCCAACATCGGTCGACACACCCTATTCATCATGTCCATAAATGCTGCAGGAGCATTGGTTAGACCGAATGACATTACGAGGAACTCGTAGTGTCCGTACCGCGTTCGGAACGCTGTCTTAGGGATGTCTACCTCTTTCACCTTCAGCTGATGGTAGCCTGATCTGAGATCTATTCGTGAGAACCAACTTGAACCTTGCAGTTGGTCAAACAGATCATCAATCCTTGGCAACGGATATCTATTCTTTACCGTAAGCTTATTCAACTCACGATAGTCTATGCACATTCTCATACTTCCATCCTTCTTTTTCACAAACAAAACCGGTGCGCCCCACGGAGAAACACTCGGTCTGATAAAACCCTAGTCTAGGAGTTCTTGCAGTTGGGACATCAATTCTCTCATCTCAGACGGTGCTAGACGGTAAGGCGCTTTCGCGACAGGTTGGGCTCCTGGTATTAAATCTATCTGAAATTCTATCTCTCGCTCCGGTGGCAACCCCGGAAGATCCTCAGGGAATACTTCTGGGTAGTCGCGCATAATAGGAACATCTTTCATTTCTTTCGTCTCGGCCTTAGCGTTGACAACATACGCCAGGTAGGCACCACACCCTCGCCTTAGCAAACCCTCAGCTTTTATCATCGAAATGACATTAAGCCCAGAACTTTCCTTATCACCATAAACTGTCACCGCACTACCATCCAATGACTTTAACCTTATCATCCGACTCTTACACACTATCTGAGCCTCAAACTCAGACAACCAATCCATACCCAAAACCACATCGAACCCTCCCAAGGTCATAACGTACAAGGTAACCGGGAACTCATGTCCTTCCAATTCTATCTTACAGTTCTTAACCATCTTTGTTATTTTAACCGAAGTGTCACTGGCGGTTTCTACTAAAAAAGTTTCAGACACTCGGCAGCCTTTCATTTTAGCTAGTTTACTAAATGGTGTGGCTACAAAACTTTTGTTTGCGCCCGAATCAAATAATACAGTAGCGGAAACACCGTTCACTAGAAACGTACCTGTGACAACATCCGGAATCTGCTTGGCTTGTTCTTGGGTCAACATGTAGGCTCTAGTTCTTGGCCTAGCTTGATCGGCATCCTTCCTTCTACTAACTCCAGCTTCACTCTCGGTACACTCCCTAGCAAAATGACCTGTCTTACCACACTTGTAGCATGCAGGCTTAGAACTGCACTCATGAGCGTAATGACCTGCCTTCCCACACTTGTAGCAAACATTCGACCCAAATCTACATTCTCCGGCATGAATCTTTCCACACTTATGACATGTATCCGAACCCTTTCCCCACCTACACTCACCACTGTGTGCCTTGCCACAAGTCTTGCACGACCTGTTCTCCCAAGCTCTCGGCTGCTTGTTCTTAGGGTTCCACATCTGGGTACCGGGTCGTTTAGCAGGAGCGACCCATTTCTTTTCTTTCTTCTCGTCTCCCACCACCACATCATCCGCAGCCAAGTTTGCATAGACCATTTCTGCGAGTTCGACAGCAGAATCGAAAGTTGCAGGTTTACTTGTCCTGACTAACATGCGGACTCGCTGTGGTAATCCCCTCACGTAACACTTGATCCTTTTAGCCTCAGTGTTGACCATATCGGGCACCAACCTAGACATTCGATTGAACTCGGTGGTGTACTCACGATGTGTCATTGTCCCAGCTTTCAAGTTTAGGAACTTCATCTCCGCCCTTTCAACCTCGGCGTCAGCACAGAACTTCATCATCACTAACTCCTTCAGATCGTCCCACTTCATCTCCTTGATCTCTTCACGGGTCTTCCTCTGCTCCACACTCTCCCACCAATACATAGCCTCATCCTCGAATGATTGAGTAGCATAACCTACCGCTTGATCGGGACGGCACTCGCTAATGCGGATAACCTTATCCATGGCGGTTATCCACTGAAGAGTAGCGATTGCGTCTCCTAAACCAGTCAGCTTAGGCGGGTCACAACCTTTGAGGGACTTATAGTTGCAACCGCCTCGGCCCCTCTTCCTATCATCATCTTTCACAGACCTTACCTCACTTGAGTCACCCCTCTCCCTCTCGTCATCCTTTCTACCATTACCACCTGCCCCTTCAACAGTTCTTTCACGGCTTCCAGCAGACCTTCCCGGGGTAATATTCTTCACAGCAGTGGCCACAGCTTGAACAATAGCTGCTTGAATGGCGGGATCAAGTTGAACTCCTTCAATGTTTTCCGGGTTTCTTCCCGCTGTGCTTCCTTCAGCTTCGGTGTTGGAAGCTGTCTCAACCGAAGGTTGCTGGACACGACGAGGCCTGCCGCGTCGTCCAGTGCGACCTCCAGCTCCAACAATGTCTCCAGCTCCAGCCATTGTATTCTAAGGGAAAACACAAACATCATCACTCAAGGAACTATCTAGTACAAGGATAGTAAGGCTAACAGGTAATAACAGTGGCCAGTTGTGATTAGCTGATCACGTTACTTTCCGTGTCCTATACACTTCCCTTTATGAGTCTATTTGTGCTGGTTCTACTTAAGCAGTTTGTCAAATCAAACAATCAATTATTCCTATCCCTGTCGTTCACGTATCTTTTCTTTCTCATTAACATATATCATTTAATCATACACCTTACCTTTACTGATCTTGCTTGAGCGACACATGGCATTCTTGGACTGGCATCTCCTTTCCTTTCTTACTTAAATCCCATTCTCTGTTCGAGTCTAAGCATGTAGGATGCTTAAATCTCTCGAACTTTGCTCTGATACCAACTTGTAAGGCCCCGTTGCCGGTAGCCTTACTTTCGTGTTGGAATTACTCATAAACGCAGTTCTAAATATCAGAGTTATTTAAAACATTCGCGGAATATAAAAGCTTTCATAAAACATTTCATAACACAACACGTCTTGTCTTAAAACATCATTTTGTCTTTCAAAATAAACGAAACATTAAACTTAAACGTCTTGGGTCTTCCGATGCCAGCCTCTTATTCTGTGCCACGTGTCTCCTCAAGCGAGCTGCCTCATCCTACTCACCTGCGTGCATACTAAAAGTCAGCTACGCTGAGTGAGTTCTAGTTAATCGTACACTATACAATACACATAAACTTATATTCTTTCATTCATACTTTCTTACTTTCATACTTTCATTTGTATTAACTTACTTTCATATCTTACGTTATAAAGAGCATTACGCCCTACATTCCTCGAGTATTATTAGGGCTCGGTACCCTCCTTCCTCGAGTATTATTAGGGCTCGGTACCCTCCTTCCTCGAGTATTATTAGGGCTCGGTACCCTCTTTCCTCGAGTATTATTAGGGCTCGGTCCCTCTTTCCTCGAATATTAGTAGGGTTCGGTTCCCTAGTTCTCGAATATTAGTATGGTTCGATTCCCTCTTCGTTACCATACAACCATCCTTTCCTTCTTTTATTAACTTTATCACATTCATACACATAAGCATACATATCATACTTACCTTATACTTAGCGTTACAACCTGACAGTACGTGCAATATCCGAAGATCGTTCACGTACCATCAAGCAATCATTCATACATATCACATCATTCACATAAGGCATACACTTATCTCTTAGGATAAGCGTATTAACAAACATATCGAGTATGCACACAGCCCCGAAAACATAACACATAAATGGGGCTAGAAACTCACCTGAACACGGTTACGTTCACCGTTAATCGTAATCCCTTTCTTCAGTTGTGCACGGATGACTGTATAACAAGTATACATATCAATTAACTATCACTACTTATATCATCTTTCTAGTCTTAATTACTACCCACAACGAACGGGGGTCCGGGGGCAGCGCCCCTGGCAGCGGGGTCTAGAGGCGGCAGCCCCTAGCAGGGTCCAAGGGGCAGAGCCCCTGGCTGGGGTCGAGCTGCCAGGTCAGCTTGGAAAAATTTTATTTCCATTAACTGTCTTAACACATTTTTCATTAGATTTTTAATTTATTTTCTAATCGAACTTGACTTTAGGCGAAGTTAACCCTCGGGCGAACTTAGCTCTAGGCGAAGTTAACCTTAGGCGAACTTAGCTTTAGGCGAAGTTACCAGCTAGGCGAACTTAGCTTTACAGCGAAGTTGCCATCAGGCGAACTTGGCTTCAGGCGAAGTTGTCATCAGGCGAACTTGGCCTCAGGCGAAGTTACCAGTTAGGCGAACTTAACTTTATAGCGAAGTTGCCATCAGGCGAACTTAGCTTGCAGGCGAAGTTCATCAGGCGAACTTAGCTTGCAGGCGAAGTTCATCGCTATGAAGGCGAAGTTGCCCAGTTGCAGGCGAAGTTGTCCAGATCAGCCGCTGTTCGGTTTCTGACCAGCATTTCGAGCGATTTTAACACCCTTGCTATGGTTCAACATCACCCACTACGCTTCCCGACCATTTTCGGTCGCTTATACACTAAAAAGCTTGGATCTTTAAACTTCAAATATCAAGAATCATACCTTTTTGAGCTTGTTAGGATCTCGTTTAACTTGTTAACACACTAATCGCTCTCTCTCTCTCGGATCTGCCCGGTTCTTCCCTTGGTCCGGCCGGCGAAGTGTGGTGTGTGGTGTGTGTGTGTTTTTCTTTTTGGAGTATTAGAAAATGAAAGGAATGAAAGATATCTTGGGTTTAGGGGATATTTATATCCCTTAGATCCCATTCTCATTTAACCCATCTCAATTAATCTAAGTCCATGATCCGCTCCTTACCCGATATTAATTAATAACGCGAAATCACTAAACATAGCTTTCTTTATTCATCATTAAAATTTTAGGATGTTACATGCTGCAGATCTGAACCATGTTCACTCCGAACACCTTCTTTCCGCCCCTTACGTTTTTTTGGATCCTTGAGTAGGTAAGCTAACTTACCACTTTGAACGACATCTTAAATACGCTTCTTTAATTGGAAACAATCATTGGTATGGTGCCCAATGTCGTTGTGAAAGGCACAAAACTTGCCCGCATCCCGCTTGTATGCCGGTTTTGACAATGGACGGGGAGGGCGAAAATGGTGCTTAACCTCCTCGGAGGCCAGGAAGGATCTCTGGTGGAGTTTTAGTTAGCACAGAAAAAATCAGCTAGTCTTTCTCTTGTGGTTTTTGATGTCGAGAAGAATGGCTTCTGGCATATGACCTTCTATGATCGTGGTGCTTCTGAGGGTGCTTCTCGACAAAGGACTGGAATCGAGGTTTCTTTCCTTCTGAGGAGTGGCTTCTCCAGTTTCCAAGGTCACGTTTGGTTATCCAAGGCTTACTCCCCCCCCCCCCCCCCCGAAGGTAAGCTTCTTTCATGGTTTGAGAAATGTTTTCTTGGAACCTTCTCACTAGTTTCTTGGCCTTTATGGCGTTCATGTAGCCGGACACAGGCATCTTTCTGAAGCACCATTGTAATTCAAGCATTATTTCTTGTATATGTCCATGAAGACTCTAAGGACTCCATGTTCTCTCTACCTGATGTGTTGTAGGACAGTTGCGTCTTTGGTGCATCTTCTTTGCTGAGTGAAGTTGGTCAAAAAGCTTTTATATAAGTCATCAAATGTGGCTATGCTTCTTGACGAAATGAGTTAAACCAAAGTCTAGCAGGTTCTATCAGGGTTTGCATGAACATGTGAAAACACTCCGCGTTGTTCCATCTTTTTATGGTAGCTGCTCCCGTGAAGATCTGAAAGTGATATTCGGGATCTTCAATTTCATCATATGTCTTAATGTTAGCTGGCATCTTGATCTTTGTTTCGAATACAAAGTTTTTTATCTGTACGGAGAAGCATGACAAGTTTGATGGCTTGTAAGGTTGGTAAGGTTCCAAGTTTATTAAGTCGCCTTTGTTAGTAGTGATGATACTTGGGGCTTGGATTACAACGGGGTGGCTCATGGCTGCGAAGCCTTGAGAAGCTTGCCATTGTAGGCTTCCTGTCCGCGGTTGACCTTATTGAGATATCATCAAGGCGGTCACCTAAGGGTATGTCATACCAGGCAGCATGAGACATGGTTGTAGGTGATCTTGAGGCCTAGAGCATGTAGCTTCTACTATAGGTGCGATTATCATGCTTCTTGCCAGAGGTAATGACATTAAAGCTTCTGCAGGGATGTACTTGTTGGGGAAGGTACCACATCAGGTGAGTTTTGGAAAAGCTTCTCCATGTTGAATCCTCTCGTTCCATTAGGGGTTATGCGTGAATCTGTAAGGCTTACCATTTTCCGAGGAGAGCCTGTGTTCTCATATTCTCCAATATGCGAGCTGCTAGGTCTTGGAGCTTATCTTCTTGACGGAGAAGGTATACTCGTGTTTGATGGACCATGCATGGGGGAGAGTGTGACCTTAGGTTCCACATTATAATCCAACCTTATCCTCACCCTTAGCTCGCTCTTCCTGAGCATAACTATTCATCAGCTCCCTGAGCTAAAGGAAGTTCTATTTAACACCCTCCGAAGTCATATCTACTCTCTCTACCGGAAGTATGAAATCACTCCTTGGAGAGAATGTTCCACTTCTAGACGAGGGGAGTGGTGTTTGGAACTCAAAATATTGTGATGACATAACCAACTACCTGCTCATTTCCGGTGAACTACAACCAATATTTTCTTCCGGCAAAGGAGTTAGTTTCTGGCCGATCGTCGTTCATAGGAATACATTGATTAGGATTACTCTTTTCGGCCATAAGAGAATAATACTTGAGAAAAATGGAGCTAAAACTACCATAATTGTTGTTTTAAGTAGCGCTAGCAAGCCGGTGGGCACCGCTTGTTGCTACAACGAGTACAACTAACAATAATAGTATGGTGGTTCAAGAGTATGTGCCTAACTAGAGCTTCCTAACATACTAAGAATCAAAGAAAACACTATCGGTTAGTTGACCGTAGGGGGGCCTCCTACGATCAACCTCCGTCGTGATAATCATTGATATGATATGATAAAGAGGTTGTAGGAGTATGAAGAGAGAGAGAGAGAGAGAGAGAGAGAGAGATAGAGAGAATATGATGAATGAGAATGAGAATACCTTTGTTGAAATGTTTCTTTTACAAGTAGTTAAATGCTTCTCTAGGGGAAGCTTAAGCTTCTTAAGTGGAAAATTTCAGCTCATGCAAACCGGGTGTATGCCATTTCCGTGTAACCTTTGCTCAGCTTTTATATGTCTTGTTTTTTACTTTTACTTTATGGCAGTCACCAACTTTTGGTTAGTCTTGGCTTTTTGTGGCAATACTGTAACATGAGCTTCCTGGTTAACTTAGGAATCTTCCTGGTTAACTTAGTACTTAGCCAAGTCTTAAGCAAAATTTAATAATGAAATAAATAACCTAACCAAAAATTGATGAATGATTGATGTTATAATACTTAGAATAGCGTATAGGTACAAAATACATGAAATTTTACTTTGTATTAATTTTGTAACATCATCATAAATAATAAAATATCATTATAAACATAAGCATCATAATTAACATACATACTCAATAAATTAACCATTTTATTAATAAATGAAAATCTGAAAAATATCAAAATTGTAAATGGATCGAGTTTTCGGGTTTGAAAAATAACGAATGTTACAATACTGATAAGTACATTCATTTGTAAACGACACATTTTTACAATACAATCTTAAGATGTTTTTGCATTTGCCTGCTTACAAATTACTTAAAGGTATTTGTCAATCGACCATATATGTGATTGCAGTCATATTACTTATTGGCTAACTCATTGTTCAATAATTTAACGATACAAATATGTATTGTATACAAAACCCCACATATCAGTAGTAATCATCTCGTAATTCGACAAAGACTTTATCACTATAATGTAATGTAAACGGTTTGAAAGCATTTTGATTGTTATACTTTGTCATATTTATACGGGTTTAAAATTCTCAATGACAATGTTGGAAAATTGATTGTCTCACAAAATTGTGAGTTGTACAAAAACTCTGTCTCACCTTGCAAGTTTACAATTTACGAGCTTCCTGGTATTAAGCAACTAATTAAATGTAATGTAGTATACTCATTAATATATAACTAAAAGCTTTAACGATAATCACGAAATTGAAAAGATTTGGATTTGTGTATCAAAGTCTCAATCGATTGGACAGGGTACCGTTACGACGATTAATGGTATTATACCAATATCCTAGTTATAAGAGAGAGAGAGAGAGAGAGAGAGAGAGAGAATGATTTGGAATGAGCGACGAAACAAGTTTTGATCCCTCCCTTTTATAGTAGATTTTTTTCAGACTTTTTCTGAGTCGGTCGCGTATCGCGACGGTCTCAAAAGGAGGGCATCGCGTAGCACGATGCCTTATAGCCTTGTTGAGTCAGCCTTAGATACGCCACATAGCCTGACACGTGGCACACAACGTGTCACAGTTACTTACACTCCGCTTCGCATAGTGCGATGGGTTAAGTTATTGTCCGTCACGTAACGTGAAAGACGTCAAAGTTTTTGGTTAATTATTAGTCTCCGCGTAGCGCGACGGGACTTTTATCCACCCGTCGCCTAGTGAATGAAATAAATATTAATATATTTATCTTGTGTTGGTTGTCGTCGTACGCGTTTGAGATTTTGGTTCTTCGTTGTTTTGAGAATATTTTTTAAAATCGGTACACTAGCTTATTTAAATTTTCAAAATCATGTAATAAGTTATTGTGAACACTATAATTATTATTGTATATTCAATCGCAGCCTAATATGTTGTGTTTGGTGTATACTTTAATGAATGGAATATGCTTTGAACTAGTATTTTATCTGGCGTGTTGTATCGGGGCAGGCCGTAAAATTCGGACGGTGGTAAAACCAAAACGTTGAGACTGTAAGTCGACACGAATTCGGTCGGTTCGGTTACATGTGTTATTGTACTAGAACTAAAACAATAAAATAAAATAAAACAATGGGATGGAGTCGGCCGGTAAAACTCGATCGTTGGTAAAATCCAACTGTTATCGATCCCGAGCGTTGAAGCGGTCAGTCTACGTTCGTTGATATACCGAAACTAATAAAAATTAGTATTCGGTTGGTTTCCGTTACCTTCGCTATGGTAGAAGTAAACAAAGCGCGTTGAGTTTACGCCAATCCAGTCGGATTCCGTTATTTTGTTACGATACCAAAACCGAAACAAAACATAAACAAAATTAACATTCGATCGATTTTTGTTACATACATTACGAACTTGAACTAAAACAAAATAAAACAAATACTACTAATACGGTGCCGTAAAGTAGCCCAACATAAACTTTGCGACACCAAAGTTTCAAATTATTATATATAATAATAATTCCTATTGAGTTGCCCCCAAGTAGTTGATTGCATAAAAAGTATTTTGATATTACTTAAGGACGTCATTCATGGGCAGCAATAAACAAACAACAAACTAAACCCGAAAATTCATTTCTCTTAATAAAATAATGCAAGGATGCAATATGAAATTGAAATGAAACAAGTGTTAATCGAGCTTTTTATTTTATTTTTTTTACAACAATAATCAATGCAATTGATTTTATTCATAAGAAAATCAACATCTTACATATAATAAAAGAATCCAATTACAATAAATAGGCATGTAAATGAACAACAAGTTGCGTCGTCGTTCCTTTTTGAATGACAAAACTGATCCTACTGAAAACAAAGTTGTCATTCTTCGGCGTCGATGAATTACTGTACATGACCCGCTGAACTCTTTTCAGAAACTTAACAACATCGGGGGAAAGAGACTCAAATATATCGAAAGCAAAGGAATGAACGTGTGTTGATTCTCTGCACAAGTCTTCTTGTGCTTTGCACTTTTTTCTGATTATGTCTTTAACACGGTCAGCCTAACAACAAACTCGGTGCCTCTAAACCTGACAAGAGGGGACACTCCAATAAAATCCACACAAGCATTTACAATTGATGTGATAAATGAAGAAATTAATTTCTTAAACCTCTTCAATAGTGCATGCAATCCGTGTGGATGCATGAAGCATTAAAATTTTAACGTCGAGAAATATATTATATAAAGTTAACTAATCGATAATTATATTATATAAAGTTAACTAGTTTTGTATATGGATTAAAGTAGCTAGTTTGAGTGTGGTGTAACTAACTCACTTACTGTCTCATAATAGAATAAATACATGGTGTAGAATAAATATAGTGTAATTAGTCACTTTTTTTTATACGAAAAATCTCATGATTATTACAATATATGTTGATGTTATCACCATATCTCCTAAAAGGTCGGGCATTGGTATACTATATATTTATCAATTAATCAAGCTCTAGCTGAAAGATGTTGAAACATCTAATATGGACAAAGCACTTCTTTAACTACATTGTTTGTCCGGTCATTCTCTCTTATCATCGTCTATCAAAAAGGTAGTACTTCTTGTTCGAGAAGTATCATCGTTAAGTGCGATTGCAGCATTAATTATGTATTTCTGAAGCTATACATGACTAGATATATCATTTAACTAAAAATCATTGGTAGCATTAAAATCTTGTCTAGTGAGGAGATTAAAAAGGAACATATTTTGTACCCTTATGGGAGGAAGTAGGAACGATACAGGTTAATAGTTTGCTAACGTATAAGATTCAGGGATTGTAGCAACAAAATTGTGGATCTTTTGGCATATATTTACGTGCAACATTTGCTTAATTTAAAGAATTGTGCAGGGGTCAGGTGACAAATCAGTTAATACAATAGTTTTATCAACTTTCAGAAAATTAACATCGATAACACAGGGTATGTTAGGTAGGGAGCTCTTAGAAGCTTCTAGCTTCAAGGTATCCAATAAAAAAAATACTACTCAATAAAAAGCTTTGTTTGGTTGAAAGAACTTGAAACTTTTAGGTTAAGAGAAAAAATTTCATATTTGAACGTTCCTACTAGTAGCGTTTGTGAAAAGCTACAAGCTTTAAGTACTTAAAACTTTACAAGTTTGGTACTTGAACTTCCATCACATTTTGTTAATTTATATTACAGTTATGCATTAAACCATTATTCAAAACTAACTACCCCATGACTTTTTAAGAAGCCATAAATTTTTCACATGTTAATATTTTTTTTTTGAAAATTTACATCATAAAAATGGGCAATTTACTCTCTTTAATTTTTTAGTATGATAGTGTTATACCTTTTTAACTTTAAAAAAGACAGAATTACAGAGATTGTCCTTTTTGTTTTCACCAAATCTTTGTCATTGTCATTTATCTTTAAAATTGATCTAATTTGTACTTTAAGTTTTCAAATACTTCATGGTTTGTCCTTTGGCCCAAACTTGTTAGTTTTTCTCGTTAACTCTAGTCATGTGTTTTGCACATAACGTTAAATTGGTCATTTTATAAATTTAATTAAAAATATTTTAATAAATAAACAAAATTATCAAACTTATACACATTTTTCTTTCTCTTTCACCCTCTCTCTCCCTCCCTCTCCACCTATCACCACCGTACCACCACCTACCACCACCAGTATCGCCACCTGCAACCACCTAACACATGAAAACACCCACCCTCACCCTAAATCCCCTAATTGTTGTTGAACTTCAACTAATGTTAGGTCGTACAACGAACCTTGCCTCGATAATCCATCCAACAGCGACCTACAACGTTAGATCCCATCTATTGAGTCCCATACAAACTTTAATTATCACTAATCTCACAAATCAAACTCAAGTATCAACAATCAAACTCCAAATCTTTACAAAGATCTGCATTGTCTATCGACTTTTTCTTACCATCAACATTAACACAGGCCATAGCAAATCAAAATTACACTTAATGAAAACTCAATTTACTAATTAAACAACACAAATGAATACACAATGACCAGGCATATGCAATTAAAAGTGCAGTAGCAAACCTTGTTTTACTCGCTGATGTAGCATTCGTTAATTTTCAAAAACGAAAAAAATGACCCATTTTAAATTTTTAGTTTTGTTTATAGAAGTTATATTATAATCCCAAGTTTTTTGGTTTCTTGTATTTGTGTGACCTTCGTCAACTTTTATTTTTGTTTTGATATTGGATACGTTAAACCAACCCGTTTTGTCATTTCAGGGTATTTTTTCATCATTTAACATTTAAATAATATTCTCGATGATTTACGGTTATCATTAATTCGTTTTTTATTCATTTTGTTCAGTTAACAAAACTTCAAGATTTATAGTCTTTATTTAAACGAGTTGCAAACTAGCCGGATATAATATAAAAATAATCCAAAAACATCTTAACTTGTATTACAATTATAAAACATTTCAAGGTTTAAGGATTAAAATGTAAATATATTTTAAATCCATTTTAATATAACTTGAAAGATCATGGGCTAATTATGAAATTTATTTAAATTATATTATTATAATAACCCAACCTTACCCAGCCCCCCTCCAGCCTCATTTTTCCGGCGTGAACCGCCGCCGGCGAACCAACGGCTCCGCTGAGCTCCAATTCCGACCAAAAGCGCATGTTTAACTCAAATCTCGTTAGATCGTAACGGCAAATCATAATAATCGATTAATGGCCTGTAATAACATTTAATTCGTGCGTAATTTGATCCGAAACCGCCAGATATAATCAAAATGCCAATAACCATCAATTAACCTCAAACGCTCCAATTAATAGTATAAATAAGACCTTTAACCTCGACTAAACTCGTCCCAACCATCTAAACTTTCTAATACACTCTCTATAACCTATAATCCGTTTGTTTTATTCCGACTCCGGCCAACCACGGTTCTCCCTCAATTCGTAACGATACAAGGTAATTGTTATATGTATTGTTATAGTTTTTAGCCATTTAACAAAATCCATGACAAAGATTGAAAAAACATGGAACAGATTAAACGAATTGAATCTAGGGTTGGATGATAAGCTTTAATACTTTGTATATCATTAACTGTTTTCATATATTAATCGAATATCAAGCTGGTCCAGCTGGTTAGTGCACTTGTGTACAGATGGAAGGACCCGGGTTAAGCCGTAATTGTGTTATATATATATATTTTTAAATTCATTTTCTTTTATATATCAACAAATTAAATAACTTAGATAAAATTCATTATAAATTATATTGTATCATTTTTTTCACCTAAAAACCAATTTTCACTTTCGTTAAACCGATTAATAATTTATTATTAATTGTTACGTTAATCTTTATAACACGCTAACGTAATTATTTTCGAGATAAATTCCCGTTAAAACCGATGTTCCATAAACGTTAAATTTCTCATGTTAGTATTAAGTAATTAAATAATATTAAAATAATATAAATCGTTAAAACTTACTGTTAAAGCTTAAAATAATATTAAAATAGCAAATACCATAAAATAATAAAATATATATTAAAACAGTGCAAAATATCTAAAACAAAGTTAATTAACTTTATAATCCCGTAGCTAGTCCTTGATTTTATATCTTCGTTATTAGTTATAGTTTCGTGAGATTCGATCGCTTCGGTTTGTTAACTGGATTTCGGTTATTATTTCAAGTTGTCTTTGAGAGAGCTTGAGTGAGATTAATATGAATCAATTTATATTAATATACGTTATAGGATCTAGTTATTGATATGTAATAAGTGATAGATATGTTAGATTGAACGAAGTGTGTGTGTGTGTGTGTGAGGTGATTTGGTAGTGTAACGACTCACAGAGAATAATTGTCAACATTTGTTAATTTATGAAGCATGAACAACCTATATATAGAAGATGAAGTCCATCTGTTACACAGTCCGTAACGAATGAGACTTGTTCGTATCATTCCTAATATAAATAAACAGTATAGCGAATTGAATCATTCGCTATACCTCATTCGTCAACATTCCGTGACGAATGGTAACATATAAATAACGATTAGGTCCATTCGTTAATCATCCTTAACGGATGGACATTAACTATAACGTATGAGTTCATTCATTAAACATCCTTAACGACTGAACACATATTACATAACGAATAGATAAGTGAAAAGACCAACATTCCCTTTACATTAATATAAATAAGTTACAGTCAAATACAAAGACCGAGAGGACAAAACGGTGTACTAACATACTCCCCATCGTCTCGTGCTCATTGTCTTTAACTTAGCTGAACCGTTTCGTCTTCCAATCCGCACAGCTATGAACTCCAAACACATTACAAACAAGAACAACACGCTGGAATTGCGTAGCACGAACATAATCTTTAACGTCAGCAAGAAGAATCTTATTCTTCAACAGCAAGTCATTATCCGTATCTGATAAATTAGCGAGCCACATCGGATCGATGACTCGTATGAACTCGGTCTTCAACCTTGTGCCGAGAACGATAACCGCTTCGCCGTACGATTGTCATAGTACCACCTGTTGAATGTCTTGTAAAGACGTTGTGGAAATGTCTTTATATGCACTCGCTTCGTCGTGCGTAGTGGCTTGACCTTCAACACAAGCTTTCTCCAACCAGTCTTCGGATCGATCTCGTCGATATACTTTCTAGTCGGAACCTGTGGCTTGAAAAACTTAAAACCATGATTAACCTCAAATAGAAGATGTTGATGAAACCATTCTGCCAGTTGATCACCACCTCGATTCACAAACGACCGATTAGCAAGCGTCCGCATATCCCACCTCGGCAATGTGAGAACATCGGTGATGTATTGATAATACTGAACATTGTGCTCCTACTTAATTATGAATACCTTAAGGTCCGAATTATATAGCCACGATACAATAACATCATTAACAGTCTTCGATGCTTTGAAGGTAGTCTTTTGGTGAGCCATTGCACGTGCTTTGACCTCCATTTCGTGTTCTCTGTCAACTACCTGTATGCTTCAATAATTTTAGAAAGACGGGATTTGTTGCGTACCCCAAACAAGCCCTCGAAAGCAGGATCCTTTGAACCCAATCCGATTTCTGATACTTTTTCTTTCTTCTTCATTTTCTTCTCCAGATGTTCTTCAGCAGCTTGAACGTGTTCGTCAATGATGAATGGAACACCCTAATCAACATTTGAACGCGTATATAGATCAGGATATTCCTCTGTTGTCACATCTTCAACTTCGATGTCTTCATAAACAAACGACATATCCCCAGATGGAATACTTGTGTCAAATCGAACTTCATCGTAGTCAATGACCTCGACATCCTCCTCAGCTTCCAACACGTCTAACTCCTCGTCGTTCAAACCCAATAACAACGAGATTTGATCTCGAGACAAGGCAAAGTCCACAAACTCTTCTTCCTCGATCTCATCTGCATTTCTTGTACTCATTAAAATACCTCGCTTGTTGTCCATAAATAGGATAGTGTTGGCTTTGATCTACTCGATTGGCTTCACTTTAGTAGTATATTGATATACTACCAACTGTCGGTCATTACCTTTAATTTCACCACCACCACCGGCAGATGCCGTACCTGCAGATTGTTTCTGCTCACTTCCACCAAAACCCGCCGCATCTGGATCTTTATCTTTCCCCCTGAGCAGTAACAAGCTCACAGAGTTCTTGATTCTCCTTCTGGCAGTACGAAATGTGGCTAACCATTCGCCTTTGATCCATCCTCATTTGGTCTTACAAGTGACGATCCGCAGCCATTTGATTTTCTTGGAGATGGATTAAACTTAACAACATATCCATCAGCTGTTGAACCGTGAAAGTATGAAACAAGGGAGGCACGGGATGCGCAGGACCTTGAGGACGACTGAACCTCAAGAAATGATAGAGCCGAAGGCTGCATTTGCATCATTGTAGGAGCAGGAGATGTATCCATCGTCGTTATATGAGAGGTCGGCATAGGAGACAATATCGATTATGGAATCGAAGAAAATCTCGAATCAGTGGATTCCGTCGTCGTAAGTGTTATAACCGTGGTTCTAACAGAAGGAGACACCGCCGGTACTTGAGGAGGAATAGACGATCTTGGTTTGTAAGGACCAATCTCCACACCACTGCCCGTTGTTGCTCATCTTTTCGGTGGTTGGTCTTTCATTGGAGCCTTACCCTTTCTTCTACATTGAGCAGCCTCAGAACTAGTTGCCTCAACCACAATACGTCTCCTAGCTCCCCCATTTCCACCATTTCCACTTTCACCACCATCACCGCCATCACCACCATCATTGTTCCCACCTGTCCATCTTCACGTTCAGAATCATAATTATCGTGGATCCAACGATCATTAGATGGACATACATAATTCGGATTGTTGAACACACAGTAGAGCTTCAATCGATTGATTTCGTTATATCAATTGAACCAAGGATCTAGTTATATGATATATGTTTATGATTAATAGATTAACGAAGAGTTGAGTAGACAATTGAGCAGAGAAACGGAAAGAGAGGAAAATACTTTAAAAACACTTAAATTATGAATAGGCTTAACAACCTATATATAGAAGACGAATGCCATTCGTTACACAATCCGTAACGAATGGCCTTCATTCGTCTTCATTGCATAAGTAATAAAATGGTATAGCGAATGACTAAATCGCTATACCCCATTCGTCAACATTCCATGACAAATGGATACCATAAATAACGACTAAGCTCCATTAGTTAAACATCCTTAACGAATGGACATATAGCAATAGTGATTAAGGTTCATTCGTTAAACATCCTTAACGAATGAACCATTATAAACAACGAATGGTCTAATTCGTTAAACATCCTTAACAAATGAGCCATAATATAACGTATGAGACTTAATTACTAAAATGCCATTTACATTAAAATAATAATAAATTACATAAACAATTACAAAGACTCGAGACGACAAACCGTGCACTAACATGGATTCGCCAAGTGACCAATCAAATGTTTAGCCCTTGGTCAATCCTCGGTAGTTTGCTATCGATACGTCTTCATGCGATTCGTCGTATCTTCTGTCATATGTTCCAAAAACCAATACATAATCCATCAAAGACTGATCAACCATAAGATCAGGAATCAGATCCTGAATGATAAGAGGTAGAAAGCGAGGATACATTAGAAACTTGTTCTTCCGATGCTTAACCAAACAGTTATCCTTTAAGTGATAACATATCAACTCCGAGAAATTGAACGGTTTGTTCAATATCAATGCAACGAACGCATATTGCAGCATGATCCTGCTCGTCGAATCCACCCTTGTGTCCACGAAGGCAATGAATGATGACATGTAGCAGGACTTGTACTACTCGCATAAGTACACCTTGCTATATTGGGAACGGTCAAGATCACCTTTGTAAAACAATCTTTGGAATAGGCCTCATATTAGCGTCTTGTTTAACTCACAAGGGTGATCCATCGTGTCAGCAAAACGAAGAACTCGACGTATCACATGAGCATCAATGTGTATAGTCTTTTTCTACACAACAACTTCAATATGCTTCTCAGCATCGATGTAATGAGCATTGTCCTATAATGGACGAATCACGCTGATATGTACAGGGACAAGAGCGGAAATGGCGTAGTGAATGCGTGAACGATGTAAGAATGCAACCACGTCCCCAAACATATCACCGCCCACAAAGTCATCTTGCAAGAATGCACAGATGTTGTGTTTCTTGTCATAGGCAAGTTCAGCGATGGCTGGTGCATCTTTTTGTTGTTCTTGTAGTGCCTCAGCTTGTGGTTCTTCTTGAATGACATGGCTTTCTTGTGCCGGAGCATATGCATAATTTAATCTGCCATTTCTAAAACGTAAACTCAAACATTAGTAAACCCGAACATTTTATAACTTAAACAAAAAATTTCACTTAAACTTAGTGAAAATTTGATTCTGTTTAAAATACGTTAGCTTATTCGTTATCTATTCGTTAAGACGAATGGGTTCATTCAATATAATGAATGAGGTCATTCGTGATCATTACACTAACGAATAGCATGATAACGAATGCCTTAGTAACGAATGAGTTCATTCGTTGAATATATAAGATGAGTGAAGTTTCATTCGTTATACAATCAAACGAATGTACCTATTCATTATCTAAGCAAAACAAATGGGTTCATTCGGCCACTGTAGATGTGAATGATCCTCTATTCGTTGTCCATAACGAATCAATCTGATAAAGATCAAATTTTAACTCTTAGATGTCAAAGTCAAAATTAATCAAACTTTTCAGTCAACATTGATTAACTGAAATCATAATTGGACCTAAAAAGCAATGAATCGATGTAAAATCTGTAATACTAGCCTCGTAATAACATTGCTAAACTACCCAAATTAACAGATATATCTATTATCAAGTTTAACTTGGTCATTTGATTCAAGCAATATCGGTCACTTAATTCTATTAATTAACCCTTAATTTGTAACAAAATTTGACGAAAAAGCAATCATTGTGTTCGTCTATACCTTGGTAACACGAATTGATCGATGAAACACGGTATACTTAAGGTTGAGAATTCTGGAAAAGAATTTGCGAGAGTTTGATTAGGGAGGGTGATTATCAAGGAAGACGAATGGTTCGTTCGTCTAATCACTGTGGTTTATATATTATTAGATCTGCACGCATCCCTAGGCAAACGAATGGGTTCATTCGTTAATTCAAAATTAACGAAGGGCCATTCAATCGTTAAGTCATTCGTTAACACCTGTTAACGAATCAACTTAAATTATAACCATAACGAATAACCCACTATTCGTTCTTCATTCGTTATCATCATCCATATCAAATGAGGTCATTCGTTATCAGGCCAGCGGAAACGAATGTGATGTAACGAATGATTACATTCGTTATCATTTCTCGTTGAGAATGACCTACATTCGTTATCATTTATGATAGAGAATGGGTTCTATTCGTTACAACAACGTAACGAATGAGGTATTAAATAATAAAGTAAAAAATGAAATTTCATTTTAACTTTCCAAGGATTAAATATGCATCGAAACCCGTGTTTTGATGATCTTTAGCTTAATGTGTTTACCACTCGGGGTAAAACCAATACCTTAACGTCTTTTACGTGAAAAACAAAAAGAATTAACTTAAAATCAATTAATTTAAAAACGTGGCAAACTCTTTTTATATTTTCGTTTTTTAAATATTACCCTTTAGCTCGGAAATCGAAAATAAAGCAGAAACAAAATAAAACAAAATATTTTTGGATTTTGAATATTTTCGAAATTAAAACAAAATTAACCACTAAGACAAATATGAAATCTATTCTACGAAAGCAGTACATATTTTTGTAAGTTGAGCAGAGATTTATATTGACCAAATCGCCCTTCCACCACAGTTTTATATTTCAGTGTTATTATGACTGATGTTAAGTTAGGCATTGATATTTTTGTCCACTTAAACTTTAACAAACAATGTTTTTGAAATTTAAGTGATATGATTTGATTTGTTCAATTAAGCATGAATCGTAAGTGGCCCCCATCTTTCAGACATAATTTGTATATCTCATACCATGAAGTTTATCATGTATGTCTTTTTCTTATTAAAAATAATTAGCTGTGGCTCATGCAAATATAAAAAATACAAAATAAAGCAGAAGGTTAAAATTTTCCTTAAGCAGATAAGGTTCTATTTTAACAAAATAAAATGATAAAATAAGTTGAAATTGTACATGCCTTAACCTCCAGTTCGATACATTGCTTTACAGTATAAGCGAAGAAGATCCAAGGCTTGTACGAAACACCAACAAAATAAAGCAGAAAACTTAGGCCTTAACCATCAGATCGGTATTCCTACACGCGTAGAGAGTCAAAGACTTAAGCAAAGTTAAAGAAAAAATAAAGTTGAATTTCCTTGCAAAATGAAAAGAAAAATAACTTGAATTTCTTAGCCATATGAACGCATGCACACACAGCGATCTTTAAAAACGTTTGAGACTTAAAATAGATATTAACCATGCTTACAGATGTTAATCCACCAGATTCGGCAAGCACTTATGTTTATATCACTTACTTTTCCTTAATTGGTTGTTTTAAAGCCTACCAATGCACTAATACAATTAAGCACACAATCTTTTAAGGTTATTTCTTACAAGATTTGGGACTAAATGACCAATGAAGTATCATCTTCTCTTTTTGCTTCAAAACTCAGTTTTGAGGAGCATAATATTTCAATGTTATTCTATTTTTGTAAGATTTGAATTTTTTTTGTCACACCCCGACCAAAGGCGGTGGAACATGCCGGGGTGCAACGGATTGCCCAAATACACAAGACACTATTAATAGTAACAATAGTTAAACAACTCATTTAATTCCACAAAATCATAAGAGTCACACAACAATTGTTCACACGATAACCAACAACAAAACTTAGCAAATAATATATTGTTCATTTTTGCTAATATCCTAACGGTCTTGATTACGTTTTCCTTCAAGCCTCGAGTCAACCGAAAGTCAAACATGTAACATTGCATAAAATAAAGTTTATCAACACAAAGGTAGGTGAGCAATTTCATAGTTTTGAACAATATGTATATAATAAGAAATTTCCACAACTTGTATACGAAACAATAAATAATAGCAATAATTTGGATAAATGAAATCGCTAACAAGAATACATTAGCAACACACTGCTATAAGAGTATACCAAATAGTCTAGGATTTTGTATGAAATCGTTAATAATAATACATTAACGACACATTCCTATAAGAGAATAACAAATAGCTAAGGATTTATGAATCAACCCTCCAAAAGCGGTAAACACATTAGCATATAAGCATGTAAGCATAGAACACCAAATCGAGCATTTATTTAAGTAAAGTATACAATAAAGTTTGTAGTTTAAGACTCAAGTATAAAACTGTAAGTCCCGAATCTGGATCACTACAGTATGATATCAACCAAACACTATGTTAGTGCGGAATCCTAACACCGTGGTGATTCAAGAACGATATAAATGAAGAACAATATGAATTAATGAACACGATGTAATACTCCAAATGCACACGATTATATTAATAAACCGTCTGGTACATGATATTACACAAATCGTCGATTCACACACAATAGGCTCTCTAGATTGTGGCTATATAAGTATTAGAGATATTTCTGTTTCTGCTCACCCACCACTGAACTCGCCCCTAGAACTCTATACAATGCATTCTATATATAGGGTACTCAATACACAAGCCCAACAAAGCCCAAAGCCCAACACTAAACTCAACAAACATATAACTAAGTACAAACCACCAAATATGGACCCAACAATCTCCCCATGGTTTGTAGCTTCGTTCTTATTTATTTCACTTCAGTCTTGATCATGTCATGGTCTTTTGATATGCGTCAGTCTAACCAAATCGTGACCCAACAATCTTGCCCTTAGACTGATGCTTTCAAGACCTTCAGAATCTTTACTAGAACATAATCAGCAACTTCAGTGATTAGCAACTTCATCATCTACATCCAATAATCTATCATCTCCCCCTTTTTGACAGCATCATCCAATTTGAATCTCAGATACTTCATATGCTTCCGTTGCAAGAAATCAGTCTTGAAAGAACAATCAACTTTGATAGAAAGATCAACCAAAATATTTTAAAAACAATTAAATAAAACAAAATAAGACAAAAATATTTTTGTAATTTTTATGTTTTTCTGTTTTTTTTATGATTTTCTTGAAAAGACTTGAAATGAGATCATATCAGATTTCATGCACCGAAGACAAATTTTAAAATGATTTCTTAACACATTTGTTTTGACAAGAGTAATCAAGAAGTAAAAATAAAATGAATGAAATAAAATAAAACCAAAAACAACAAATAAAACAAATTTAATCACCCCGGTCTTCTTGTAATTTAGCTAACTGGGGATCAAATTTCAGTTCTTGATAAAAACGCCGCATTTCCTGAAAAGATCCGAACATGGAATCATATTGTTTAAGAGGCTGTCACTAGGATTCATGTTCAGCGTTATTATGACATAAAGAAACAGGTTGATAGCATATATAACAAATTTATCATGATTTTCATTGCATCAGTGACATGAGTTATGTTCAGTTTGGCATAAAGCTTTGATGGACATCACTCATGGACCTGTGATGCCTCCTATCTCTTCTCAAAGCGTATTTGGCTTTCCCCAGATCACCCCAATTTGATTCCAACCCCCTAGTGCTTGATCAAAGATTTTTATAGATACTCAATTAAAAAACATTAAGCTTTAAGGTTGAACGTTGGACTTACAAGCCATCCAGACTTACATGCCTTTCATTCGAGACATGACAGGACTTACTTTTATGCCCCCATCTCTGTAGTTCTAGTTTGTCCCTCTAAGATTTTAAAACATATATATTAATAGGATAAAATAAACTCTTTTGTAATTTTTTTTGTTTTTTTATAAATAATATAATATTTTTGGTGATCAAGACACTAACGGGCTCGTGTATGACTGGGTAATTGCTTTTCTGCCTATCATTCGAAGAGATGTATCTGGAGACATGCACATTTATTAAAAATGACTCTCCACAGTAAGTTTAGCATATTTAGTTTATACCACTTCAACTTTTACGCATCATGGAAAACTACCATACAAATCAATGACTTTTCTAGAGCCTTTTGAGCTTAATAACTTCACCCGTTAGGCACACAGAAACAATTTATCTATCACTTTCCAAAGGTTGGATAAATTTTCATTTGAAAATGTTATGAAGCTTCTAAAAAGCTGTTAACTGAATAATGATATCACTTCCCATAAAATTACAGAAGACAGACATGTTAAGAACTCAGTCACCCCGGTCACTCTTCAGTTTTCAGGTAAATAGCTATCCCGTATGACCACTAGTGGCTAACATGACCAAAACACATATGATAATACGTGTCCCTCAAACTTGGAATTACCAACATAATTTTAAGTGAAAGAATTCGAAACACAAAAACACATTACAATCGCCCCGAATGCTTCTAGTCTTTAGATAAATGGCTATACTGTGAATCTACAAGTAGGTCACCGGACCAAACATATACAAGTATATGTTCTTCAAACTTGAGCAACCGACATAAATTTAAGCGATTGTGAATCTTGAAAAACGTTCAAAACTTTTAATTTGTTTTTATTATTTTTTTATTAAACACACACACTCTTTTTGATTTTTTTATTTTCTTCCCATAAATTTGTGCAAACTTATAAAGTATGTACAAATTTATTTTCAAAAAGACTCAATCGTCGAAACATAGCATTTAAAAAATAATATATGAAAAAGTGTGATAGTCAGCCAACTATTGTACTATCATTTCTCATGCACGTTCAAGTCATTTTCTCATTTTTGGGAAACAAAATACACTATACTTGAAAACCTATACGTGAACATATCAATCAATCAATCAATCATACCCAGTAAAATCCCACCGACAGCAGAGCTATAGGTAGGGTCTGGGGAGGGTGGGATGTAGGCACACCGTACCTCTATCCAAAGGAATAAAGAGGTGGCTTCCAGAGAGACCCTCGGCTCTAAGAACATGTGTATGAAGCAAAAAAAAGGAAATCAAAGTTTAACAGTTATATAAAAACTACTACTAATTATAATAATATTAATAATAAGGTCACAGTTTAACCGCAATATAAAAGCTAATAATAATAATAATAATAAAATATGTAAGGGAAATACCATTATGGTATGTGACCTAAATAAGTTAAGTCTAAGCCCTAAGGTATTCAATTCTCTCTAAAAATCCTTAACTTTAATTCTACTTCTCCACGAATTCCTATCCTCAACCATGTCCTCGGAGAGGTTTAGGTCTATCAAATCATGCCTAATCCTCTCATCCCAAGTCAATTTCGGTCGTCCTCTACCCCTCCTCCCCTCTATAGTAATGTTTTCTACGGATCTAACAGGATTCGTCGTCTGTCTTCTCTTTACATGTCCAAACCATCTCAATCTCCACTCTCTTATCTTGTCTGCTATGTTCGCCACCCCTAATCTCTCGCGAAGCACAACGTTTCTTATTCTGTCTAGCCTTGTGTGCCCACACATCCAACGTAGCATTCTCATTTCTGCTACCTCCATCTTCCGCACTTGTGCCTTCTTGATGGCCCAACAATCTGTTCCATATAGCATTGCAGGTCTAACTGCCACCCTATAGAATTTTCCCTTCAGATTAGTCGGGAAACTCTTGTCGCACAATATACCTGTGGCTGCTTTCCATCTACACCATCCTACCTGAACTCGGTGGGTCACATCACTGTCTAATTCCCCATCGCTCTGTACAAATGATCCTAAATACTTGAACTTCGTTACCTGCGGGACCACCTGCTCTTCAATTGTGATGTGTGCGTCTTCACTGTCGTTTATCTCACCAAAATCACAGTGTAGGTACTCCGTCTTAGATCGGCTAATCTTTAAACCTTTTGTCTCTAAGGTTGTTCGCCACTCCTCAAGCCTCATGTTTAGATCTTGTTTTTTCTCAGCAAGTAACACAATATCGTCTGCGAACATCATGGACCACGGGAGAGTCCCCTGAATCGACTTTGACAACTCATCCAAGACTACTGCAAAAAGAAACGGGCTCAACGCTGACCCCTGGTGAAGACCTACCTCTACAGGAAAGAAATCAGTATCCCCCACTGGCGCACGGACACTTGTTTCACTCCTGGTATACATATCCATAATTATCTCTATGTATTTCCTGGGCACTCTTCTACCCTCCAAGCACTCCCAGAGCACCTGTCGTGGCACACTGTCGTAGGCCTTTTCTAGGTCAATAAACACCATATGTAGATCACGCTTCTTCTCCCTATACTTTTCCATTAATCTTCTTATAAGGTGTATTGCCTCTGTGGTGGAACGCCCCGGCATGAAGCCAAATTGGTTGACCGTAACCTGAGTTTCTCGTCTAAGTCTAACCTCAATCACTCTTTCCCATAGCTTCATAGTATGACTTAGTAGTTTGATTCCTCGGTAGTTACCACAACATTGGGCGTCTCATTTGTTCTTATAGATAGGAACTACAACGCTGCTCCTCCACTGGTCTGGCATCTTACATGATTTGAGAATACTATTGAACAGAGTAGTTAACCACATGACTCCTTCCTCCCCCAGACACTTCCACACCTCGATGGGTATGTTGTCTGGGCCAACCGCCTTAGACCTTCCCATCCTCCTAAGTGCGTCCTTCACCTCTTCTCGTGTGATCCGTCGCCAGTAGCAGTTATTCGATTGTTGTCGTTGAATGTTTGTGTTGTCATGTTCTTCTTGGTAAGCTCTCCCATTGTTAAAAAGATTGTGGAAGTAGGTTTGCCATCTTAGCTTGATGTCCTGCTCCTTGACCAGTACATGCCCATCTGTATCCTTTATGAACTTCACCGGTCCTAGATCTTGCCTTCTACGCTCCCTGGCTTTGGCAATCTTAAACATAGCATGTTCCCCCTCTTTTGTTTCTAGACTTTCATACATCCGTTTAAAGGCCGCCTTCTTTGCTTCCGCCACTGCCTTCTTTGCCTCTATCTTGGCCGTTTTGTAGTTGTCCCTCAATTCCACTCCCTAAAATACGTGAACATATTTTTGTAATTTTTTTAAATTTAAAATTTTAAATTCTTTTTGATTGATCGATCTTTCATACCAAAGTGATACGGTTAACTTTTATCTTGAAGACATCATTTTCTCGTTTGTGAGAATCTTCCCCAAGGAATAAGCTTGTTTTGAGATTCATCTTTGCGAGTTGAATGTCAGGAATAAACCTTTTAATATGCAATGTATTCCATGATTTGTTCCTACACACTTAGAGAGTAGATTAAAAACATTCTATCACCCTAAAATCCTGTCCAGGCAACAAATAATCCATTTTAAGGTTTAGAGATTTAAAAACAATGGATATTTGCCCTGTCATGTGCCTGAAACAACCCATTTAATAAAAAATGAAATTTGTGGTTGTTCCTACACGCATAGCGGGATCAGTTGAACATAGGAACCCAAGTCATAAATGTCTTGGGGTTCCTTTAAGCATCAAAATATGTGATCTCTTGCCAACTCATATCTTTCCCATCTTTAACATAATCATTTGTTAATACAGATTCTGTTTGCTGAGTTTTAAGTCTCCAAGTCTGTCTTGGTTTAGTAAAACTTGATAGAACAGACTTTGGAGTGGAGCAATTCGAATTCGAATTCTTAGAACTCTCAACACTCTTTGATTTATGAAAATTTAATTTTCTTTTAACAGTTTCTAAATCATTTGAGTGCAGACCTGTCATATTAACTTCGAATCCTTGAGTATCTGTGACCCGATGTACAGATACTCGTGGTTTTGTAAAATAAGCATTTTGTTTAACCACTTGATTCGGTTGAAACCTATTACCTTTCACCTGAGGGGCTTGTCTATTAACCGCACGGTAGTGACACTCCTTTGCCAAATGCCCGCCGTCCCGCAGACGAAACACGCCTTCATCCTTCTTCTAATGTCAACGGAAGCACTTGCCTCATGTTGGAATTCCTTCTTAGGAAAGGTTTTTCCATTCTTCTTGCTCCTTGGTGCAGCCTTCTGATTTTGCTTGTAATAGGGAACATATAGATGATGAACACAATTTCTGGCTATATGTCCTGGCGTGCCACAGTGGTAACATGTTTGTCTCTTAATATAAGTAGCACCCAATGATTTATCAACACATGGAGATCCAGAGGATCTATGAGGACGCGACTGTCCTTGTTGTGCTGATTTCTTATGTGCCTTCCCTTGGTTACCACAACTCTATGTATTATTATTAGTACAATTTTGAGTTGTGGTGTCATCTGAGTTTGATGACACGTTAGAATAAGATTCTTTTTCACTAGCATGAACCCCTTTACTATCAGAAGCAACATCATTTACTATATCTACACATGAAGTAGAAGCATCAAAATTGCTCACACATTTAAAAACAGGCTTGTTTTCCTCTAGGGATCCTGATCTAATAATTTCATATTGAACCTGTTTACCATACTTCATATCTTTAACCTTTTCTTCCTGCTCTTTGGTAAGAGGAAGACCAGTATAGTTTTCATTGTATGGTTGGGGTACTTGAATATATCTTATACCCCTACCTTCATTTTCTTTCCACCATAATTGATTTTCAATCATTGAATTGACTACTTTACTAGAACCCTCAAATTTTTTAAGTCTAGTTGAGCCCTTTCAAATTTATTAGTTATATTCAAAATTTCTAACTTGGAGACTTCCAGTTTAGCAGTTAATTCAACGATTTCCTATTTGGCATCTAGGTGGTGACAATATTTTATACTGAAATCAGATTTAAGCTTAGAGATGTCCTTTTTCTGTGCTTCTGTTTTATCTAGAAGACCTTTTTCATTTTTCTTAAGTTTAAAGTTTTCAGATTTTATTCTTTCCATGTCTCTAATTAAGTTATCATTATGGAGCTTATATAACTCTATCTTATCAACACAATCTAGAGAACATGGTTGAAAACTTACCTCGGGTGAACTCTGAAATACTACTTGTGAGGGAGCAGACTGATTAAAATTACTTCTAAACATTGAGATGGGTTGTGGAGAATCCATTGAGTAATTAAAGAAATTATCTGATTTTCCTGCCAAAATTTTTCGAAAAAATATGATCGCCAAAATTCTCAAGAACGATGTCCCACTCAAAAGAAACGTCTAGGAAAAACTTTATTCAAGACAAATGTTTTCGATTTCCCGCCAAAAGTTTCACCGAAATTCACCCGAAAAAAAAGTTTTTGCCAAAATTTTCAATAATGATTTTTTTTTACCGAGAACAATAAACTTTGACCGAGATCACGCGTTGACCGAAAAAGAAAGTCAACCGAGAACTAAGTATTGACCGAGAACGGAACAGTTGACCGAGAACCACTAGTCTTTGGCCGAAAACGCCCTTTTGTAACCGAGAACCTTCTTCAACAGAGAACACAGTTTTGACCGAAAACCTACTTTAACCGAGAACCCTCGTTTATAACACCTTTTTCCACCAAGAACCACTTCTATGACCGAGAACCTTGATTTTGTAACCGAGATCTCCACTGAAAATCCTGATTGACTATTTCTAATGATAGAAACAATTAAAATCCCTGAGAATTCGGGATTTGAATTTAAATTTCAATAAAAAAAACTTATCCCAAAAATAACCATATCTTCGAAGAACACGAAGAACACAGATTCAAAAATTCCAGAATTTCCAGAATACGACCTACTAACACACCTATTTCTTGAATCCCTTGATAGCACAATAAAGAGCCTGAATAGGTCAAAGGCTCTAATACCAATTGTAAGTCCCGAATCTGGATCATTACAGTATGATATCAACCAAACACGATGTTAGTGCGGAATCCTAACACCGTGGTGAGTCAAGAACGATATAAATGAAGAACAATATGGATTAATTAACACGATGTAATACTCCAAATGCACACGATTATATTAATAAACCGTCTGGTACATGAGATTACACAAATCGTCGATTCACACACAATAGGCTCTCTAGATGGTGGCTATGTAAATATTAGAGAGATTTTTGTTTCTGCTCAGCCACTACTGGACTCACCCCTAGAACCCTATACAATGCATTCTATATATAAGGTACTCAATACACAAGCCCAACAAAGCCCAAAGCCCACCGAGCTCCATAATGGATCTCGGTTTACATACATAGCCCAACACGAAACCTAACAAACATAGAACTAAGTATAAACCACCAAATATGGACCCAAAAAAAACATGAATAAGTATGCAATATCTCCCCCAAAACGAAAGTTGTAAAACGAGGTATGAAAGTACTCACGTTCAAGAAATAAACTTGATCGGTAAAAGACGAGTAACCGGAAGGACGAGGTTTGACGAGCAATGCCTAAATATAAGAAAGTCTTGAATTAGAAAGGTTGTCTTGAAAGTATTCAAACAAAATAACCATTGTGAAAGGTAAACAATTAAAGTTCAAGGTTTAAAATGTAACTATTCAAGAAATTATATTAATAGTCCTTTAAAAATATAAGTTTACTCGAAACGGGGTTAAAGTATCTAGCCTTAATATTTACTCAACCTATGTTAGGTAATAAGGTGGGTAAAAATGCAAGAATGCAAGTCCCTTTATAATATAGATACTAAAACGGGTTTTAATGAGTGTTCGGGTTGTTGGTTCGGGTCTTGATAATTGCTCAAACCCAAAGTCAACTTTCCGAAATAATGAATATTATGAGATAGCTCAATAAAATTTACTAAGACTTAACCAAGTATGTAGTTCTATTGTTTTAGAATTAACAACGTCCGTTAAGCGAGTGTTCGGTTTTGTCGGCCCAAAATTTGTTATGAGATCAAGTTGGATCCAACATTTCCAAGTACTTAAGAAAATAATTAAAATCAGTTTATAAAGTACTTTTAAAGATTTATACAAGTCTTGATAGCTAAAAACACAATTGTGTGTCTTAAGCGAGTGAAAATCGGTTTAGTTCGGTTTGGTTTGGTTTCCATCTCACAATAAGTTCATGGATGGTTGCCACATGCCCAAATATCAAAGAACTTGTGTAATAATTTATAAATGAAGGTACTTAAGTTTTACAACAAAAAAGTTAACAATAAAGTCTTCAAACGAAAGTTTGGTTTTTGGTTTGATCTGTTTTGGGTTAAGACCGAGGTAAGATTCTACAAACCCATAACCATAGAACTTATAAGAAATGATTTTAGAAACTTAAATCTAACAATAAGCATGTTTAAACAATTATTTAACAAAACTAGTAAACAAAGTTCGGTTTACGGTTTAGAGCTATTTACAGTTAAACCGAGACTAGTCTATACAAACCCAGAACCATGGAACTTTATAAATATGATATACAAACTAAAATGAGCGAAAGTTAAGCATGTTTAAAATGTATAAACAAGTTATATGATTATATATTTATATATCAAGGACTACGAAAGTCCTCCTGTAGCCTTGCCTTACGAGGCCCGACACTCCACCGACCGAGACCGGAGAAGTGACCATCAAAGGTAACAAGGGGTGTATATATATATATATATTGTATAACAGGCTTCAAGTATTAATAAGAGCTAACAAGTTGATTAAAATGGAAGACTATGGTCAGTTTGACTTTGAAAAGTCAAACTGCGAAGAATTCATGAAGAACAACCTTAAGATCTTTGAATTTGAGAGAGAATTTTTAGTATGAGCCGGTGTAAAATGAAGGAGATGGTCATGTATATATAGGGTAAGTTGAAATGGTCATGTATAAAGAGTCTTGCATGAAAATGGGTTGGTTATGAGCACAAGAAAGCATAAAAAGCAAAAAAAAAACGAGCTGGTGCAGACCTCCCTTCGCGCGGCGCTAACATCCCAGGGAATGGAAGTTAGTGCGGCGCTAAGGTGCCTGGTGGAAAATCCTAAACTTTCAAAATTGGTAGTTTTGGCCCCTGGAGTTGTTTTAAAGCGTTTTTAAGGCATTTTCGGGACCGAAAAGGGTGTTTTCTCGACCCGACAAGTATAAAACAAATATGTAACATAAAATCCATCATTTTGATTATATCATAAGTTTCGGTTTACAACACGGGTCGGTTTACATAATAAATGATTACGAAACAAATACAAATCGAACCCGAAATTGACGAATGTCACATTTTTTATTCTTACATCTACAAACAGATAAACAAAATATTTTTGTATTTTCCCCTTTTTCTGTTGGGTTTTAACAAGATTATCAAAGTCATATAAACTGCCACATCCCGACCAAAGGCGGCGGAACATGCCGGGGTACAACCGATATCCCAAATACACAAGACACTATTTAAAGTGACAATATTTAATCAACTCATTTAATTTCAAAAAATCATAAGAAGTCACATAACATGTTCATACAATAACCAAAACAAAACATAGCAAATAATATATTGCACATTTTTGCTAATATCCTAACGGTCTTGATTTCGTTTTCTCCAAGTCTCGAGTCAACCAAAAGTTAAACCTGTATCATTGCATAAAATAAAGTTTATTAAGACAAATGTTGGTGAGCAATTTCATAGTTTTTGAATAATATGTATATAATAAGAAATTTCCACAACTTGTATATGAAACAATAAATAATAGCAATAATTTGCATAAATGAAATCGCTAACAAGAATACATTAGCGACACATTGCTATTAGAGAATATCAAATAGTCTAGGATTTTTTATGAAATCGTTAATAAGAATACATTAATGACACCTTGCTATAACAGAATACCAAATAGCTAAGGATTTATGAATCAACCCTCCAAAAGTGGTAAACATATTAGCATATAAGCGAATCGATTCCATATTGAAGAAAGAATCAAATATTCATTGATCACACCAAATCGAGCATTTATTTAAGTAAGGTATAAAATAAATTTTCTGGTTTAAGGCTTAGGTATAAAACATTTAGTTTGAATAAGTGTGCAATCTCTCTCCTGAAATGAAAGATGGAAAACAGGATACGAAAGTACTCACGTTCAAGTAATAAACTTGAAAGATTGGCGATTTAGAGATTAACTAGAACGGCGAGTTTAGCAAACAAAGCCTAAAAGAATAGAAGTCTTATATTAGAAAAGTTGCCTGTGATGTTTTTAAATAAAAAATAGATGATGATAAATGTAAACAATTAAAGTTTAAGGTTTAAAAATGTAAATATTTAAGAAATTATAATACAAGTCTTTTAAAATATAAGTTTGCTTGAAACCGGGTTAAAGTATCTAGCCCTTAATATTTACTCAACTTATGTTAAGTAATAAGGTGGGTAAAAATGCAAGAATGCAAGTCCCTTTATAATATAGATACTAAAACGGGTTTTAACGAGTGTTCAGGTTGTTGGTTCGGGTCTTAATAATTGGTCAAACACAAAGTCAACTTTCTAAAATAATAAACGTTATGAGATAACTCAATAAAATTTAAGAAGACTTAACCAAGTATGTAGTTCTATTGTTTTCAAACTAACAACGTCCGTTAAGCGGGTGTTCGATTTTGCCGGTCCAAATTTTGTTATAAGACCAAGTTGGATTCAACATTCCAAGTACTTTAAGAAAACAATTAAAATCTATTTATAAAGTATATTTAAAGAAATATACAAGTCTTGATAGCTAGAAACACAATTATGTGTCTTAAGCGAGTGAAATCGGTTTAGTTTGGTTTGGTTTTGGTTTCCATCTCGGAATAAGATCAAGAATGGTTACTACATGCCCAAACATCATAGAACTTGCATAATAATATATAAATGATGATACTTAAGTTTTACAACCAAAAAGTTAACAATAAAGTCTTTAAACAAAAGTTCGGTTTTCGGTTCGGATCTTGTTTCGGGTTAAGACCGAGGTTAGATTCTACAAACCCATAACCATGGTACTTTTAAAAATGATTTTAGAACTTAAATCTAACATAAAGCATGTTTATACAATTATTTAACAAAAACTAGTAAACAAAGTTTGATTTACGGTTTGGAACTATTTACGGTTAAACCGAGGCTAGTCTCTATAAACCCATAACCATGGAACCCAACAAATATGAAATACAAACTAAAATGGGCAAAAGTTAAGCATGGTTAGTAAGCATAAACAAGTTATATAATTATATATATATCAAGGACTATGTGTGTCCTCCATGAAGCCTTGCCTTACGAGGCCCGGCACTCCACCAACCGAGACCGGATAAGTGACCACCAAAGGTAACAAGGGGTGCATATTATATATATGTTGTACTCCAAGCTTAAGTAACAAAACAAGAATTAAAGAATGGTTCTTGATTGATTATTAAGAAACCTTAAGGAGATGAAGTTGTGTTTTTTGTTTAGGAGAGAAAAGATGAGAAATGAACAAGGTGGATATGAAAAAGATGAGCTTGTTTATATAGGGAAAGAGTGGAGGGTTGGTTATAAAGGTTCTTTTATGGTTTGCATGAAAATGGGTATGTTTAAATGGTCAAACAATGCATAATAAAACAAATATAAAATCCAATATTTTATATATTTTATATATTTTAAATGACAAAAATCCAATATTTTATTTATTTGAAATGTTCGGGTTACAAACGGGTCGGGTTTACATAATAAAACAAATAAAAAATGACCCGAAATTGACGAATGTCACAGTATCCCCTACTTTAGGAAATTTCGTCCGGAAATTAAATTGATGGCGATGTCGCAAACAAGTGTGGATACTTCTCCTTCATTGTGTCTTCTCGTTCCCAAGTGAATTCCGCGCCACGTCGTGATTCCCATCGAACTTTACCTAACTGAATAAGACTATGCTTGGTTTTCTTCTCGTTGCGATCCATGATCTCAACGGGTTATTCAACCATGATCATTGACTCATCGACATGCACTTCGTCGAGAGATATAACCATGGAACTTCATAAATATGATATACAAACTAAAATAAGTAGAAGTGAAGCATGGTTAATATGTATAAACAAGTTATATATATATATATATATATATATATATATATATATCAAGGACTACGAAAGTCCTCCATGTAGATTTGCCTTACGAGGCCCGACAGTCCACCGACCGAGACCGGAGAAGTGACGACAAAGGTAACAAGAGGTGTATATTATATATATATATATATATATGTTGTATAACAAGCTTCGAGTATTAATAAGAGGTAACTTTTGATTAAAATGAAAGACGATGGCCAGTTTGACTTTGGAAAGTCAAACAACCAAGAATTCATGAAGAACAACTTTAAGATCTTTGAATTTGAGAGAGAATTTGGAGTATGAGCATGTGTAAAATGAAGGAGATGGTCATGTATATATAGGGTAAGTTGAAATGGTCAAGTATAAAGAGTCTTGCATGAAAATGGGTTGGTTATGAGCACAAGAAAGCATAAAAAGCCAAAAAAAAAGAGCTGGTGCAGACCTCCCTTCGCGCGGCGCTAACATCCCAAGGTATGGATGTTAGCGCGGCGCTAAGGTTCCGGAGTTGTTTTGGCCCCTGGAGTTGTTTTAAAGTGTTTTTAAGGCATTTTAGGGACCGGAAAGGGTGTTTTCGAGACTCGACTAGTATAAATCAAATATTTAACATAAAATCCATCATTTTGATTATATCATAAGTTTCGGTTTACAAAACGGGTCGGTTTACTTAATAAACTGTCACACCCTCAAAATCCACTAACGGAGTTTTACCGTCAAAGGGTGTGAACTAACAGGATCGGAATCATTAGTTATAATCAAACACCATAAACAAAGTTTTCAAACAACCAAGAAATCAGGTCTTAAGTAAAAATGCGGAAGCGTAAATCGTAAACCAAAACAGTTGCGCCACACAGGACGACTTAAAAATACAAGTTGTCAAGACAAAAATTAAAAGCAGTTTTTAAAACAATGGTGTTTAGCGAATGCATGTCCTAAACCGCGCGTCCGCCTCGGCTACCTGAGAATAACATACTAAAAGTGTCAACACAGGGTTGGTGAGTTCACAAGTTTATATGAATAAAGCGTTTGCGTTTGCGTTTACGTTTTGCGTTTTTGCGTTTTGCGTTACCAGATAGTGTTAAGTCATTTTATATATCAATAGGTAGCTAATCTATCAACAAGTATTAATAAGTGTTCAACACCGAAGCTGACTGTTTATCAATTGCCTTGCCACCATGACAACCACGACCATGGTAATGTGTTAGCCAAGATTACACCCACTCGACCTACAGTCGAGTTTAGAGTTGGGTGGGGTTTGTCAAACCCAGTAGTACTACTCAACAGTGACTCGCTATTATCCAAATATTAACCGGTTCGATGTTATGAAGGACTTTGGTTGATTTGTTTGCCACTTAGCCTTACAAGTGATCTATAAAAACTAACAAAATCTACAGCGTTGGAGTATGTTATCTCCCCCAAATAAAAGCGTTTAAAAAGAGTAAAAAGGGGACGTGAAACTCACTGTTTGCGAAGAAAATCAAAAAGAATCCGAGAGAGGTGTGCGTCACAGAAAATGCTCACTAGTTCTCTAACAACAAAAATGAGATTTTCTAAGTATTTAAACTACGAGTGAGTCCCTAGACTCGACACATACAACTTATGCATGAGATGCGTTTCGTGTTTCGTTTGTGAAATAAGTGCGACTCGACAAACACGTTGGTGATACGTTACATGCGTGAACAACTACTTAAGTTTCAGGTATTAACATTGTAAATTACTAGAAATTATCCCCCATAAGGGCAATTTGGTCAAAACATAGCAAGCATCGATTAGTTATGCACTTTTCATTACAATTCAAGTAATACAGCAGCTAAACTGTCCAGGCAGATTTTCACTCGATAAGATTACTCTATTTAATAAATTCTAACATGTCAAATAAATCACCAAAAATCATCACAGAAGTGCACGTGAGTTAGGTTTCTAAGAATAGTTTTCTTATATTTTTATCATATATATTTTTATCACAATGATCAAAACATCACAGCAAACACACAGCAATCATTATCATGCGCAACAGAATGTTATTTGTTTTTTCCGTTAAATGACAACTCCAATTAATGCAAGACAAATTGAGTTAGGTTCCTAACTCAATATATTTTCTTCCAGAAGTGGAACCTACCAATTTGGTCTTGTAGTTTATGAGATATCTTAGTCGCAAAACAGCCTAACAGAAGGTCTCCTAAGTCAGCCTTGCACAACAGTTTTGTAAAATAATAAAAACAAACTTTTATACGTCCAAAAATTACAAACTTGGACTTTTCAGAAACTAGAATCTACCTAGTATATTATAGAATCAACAGTCGCATTAAAACATAAAATTAACATCGAGTTACAGTCGTCCAAACACGAATTCAATAATCTGTCCAGCATCAGTTTTCATCAAAACTCAATAAACAATTAACCTATGAAATAACAATCACGCATGTAAACCTAAATCATCAACAAACAACATATTTAACACTTAGGGTTTATGATTACAGGTTTAATCATACAATTAAATGATAGAATAAATTAGATATGGTGTTTATATTACCTAGTTAGCTTCTTGAACTTTCAATTCTTCACAACAAGCTTGAAAATTATCTTGTATGTGTGTGTGTGTGGGTTTACGATCGCCAAAGGGAGAGAGAGAAGGGAGAGCAGCCGTGAGAAAGGGTGGGGGATTAGGGTTAGGACAATTTAACTTGTTTATATATTTATCAAATATAATACATGTTACACTTTACCCCTTGCACTTCTAGTTACTCGATTTCTAGCACAACTTAGTTAATACCATTCATAATTAATTTAATACACGTAAATATCAAGTAACACATAACTTAACACATAGTTATCAAATACTTGTTCATGATATTTATTGTTCGTTCACCAACGGTTTGAGTCGACTCGTGTGTGTTTCGGTGAAATTCCGAAAGACTACTTGTGTAGTGATTGTCATGCGTCATTTAAACCCTAGTTTAAATGTAATGAGATATGTGTTATAGTTCGTGTGATCTTAAGTTTGAATTAAAGGAGTTCGGATTAACGGAGTTAACCTGAAATTGACGAGTGTCACATCATTCCCATGTTGAAAGAATTTTCGTCCCGAAAATTTGAGTCAAGTCGCGATGGTTGTCTGAAAAAGGAAAAAATTTTCAGTTTGTCATATCATCCCCTAGTAGAAAGAAATTTCGTCCCGAAATTTAATTCATACATATGGTGATTTCTGACGGTTTGTCGGCTTTCGCGGTTTTCGGTGCTTGGTTAGCACTTCAAAATGGTGAGGATACTTCTTCCTCATTTGATCCTCGCGTTCCCACGTGAACTCTGGTCCACGTCTCGAGTTCCAACGAACTTTAACGATGGGAATTTTGTTGTGCTTGAGTGTTTTGGTTTCCCAATCCAAAACTTCGACTGGTTCTTCGATGAAGCGTAACTGTTCATCAACTTGAAACTCGCCCAAAGGAACTGCTTGTGTTTCGTCAGAAGGGAATTTTTTCAAGTTGGATACATGGAAAACGTTATGTACGCCACTGAGTTCTGTTGGTAAATCCAATCGGTATGCTACCGGACCAACGCGTTCCATTATCCGGTATGGGCCAACATATCGTGGGTTGAGTTTGTTTCGCTTTCCAAAGCGGACTACACCTTTCCAAGGTGATACTTTGAGTAAAACTTGGTCGTTCACTTGGAATTCCAGGGGTTTTCGGCGCTTGTCGGCGTAACTCTTTTGGCGATCTCGTGTTGCTGCCATGCGGTTTCGGATTTGGACAATCTTTTCTGAAGTTTCAAGTACTAGTTCTGGACCAGTGATTTCGCTATCACCCACTTCTGCCCAGCAAAGAGGTGATCGACACTTCCGTCCGTACAACGCTTCAAACGGCGCTGCTTTAATGCTTGCGTGGTAGCTGTTATTATACGAAAACTCTACCAAAGGCAAGTGAGGTTCCCAACTTTTTTCGAAATCCAACATGCATGCACGCAACATGTCTTCCAAGGTCTAAATGGTGCGCTCACTTTGCCCATCCGTTTGAGGATGGTATGCTGTGCTCATATCAAGGCGGGTGCCTAGTGCGCTCTGTAGTGACTTCCAAAAGTGCGAAGTGAAACGAGAATCTCGATCAGATATGACTGAGACAGGCACTCCATGTCTAGACACTACTTCTTTCATGTAGATGCGAGTCAGTCTTTCCATTTTGTCCGATTACTTGATAGCTAGGAAATGCGCAGACTTAGTCAACCGGTCAACGATCACCCAGATGGTATCGCATCCCGTTGGTGTTTTGGGTAATCCCGTGATGAAATCCATGGAAATGTGTTCCCATTTCCACGTTGGAAGTTCCGGTTGCTGTAGCAGACCAGATGGTTTCTGATATTCCACTTTAACTCTTGCACAAGTCAAGCATTTGTTCACGTAGGTGGCAATGTCGGATTTCATGTTTGGCCACCTGTAAAGTGCCTTTAGGTCATGGTACATTTTATCTGAGCCAGGGTGAATGGAATATCGGGACTTGTGTGCTTTGTCCATCACTAGAGTTCTCAACTCTCCGTATTGAGGAACCCAAATCCGGTTTTTGAAATATCGGACCCCGTCCGATTTGGTTTCAAGTTGCTTGTTCATGCCCCGCATGAGTTCTGATGGAAGAATATCGTCTTTCAAGGCTTCGAGTTGAGCATCAAGAATCTGATCAGGTAAGTTGGCGTGAATCGTGAGTTGTAATGCTCGCACCCGTCTAGGTTTATTGGTTTCTTTTCTGCTGAGAGCATCGGCCACTACATTGGCCTTGCCAGGGTGGTACTTTATGGCATAGTCATAATCCTTAAGTAGCTCGACCCAACGACGATGTCGCATGTTCAGCTCCTTCTGATCGTAGATATGTTGGAGGCTCTTGTGGTCGGTGTAGAAAGTAAACTTGGTACCGTACAAGTAATGCCTCCATATCTTAAGAGCAAACACCACGGCTCCGAGTTCCAGGTTATGGGTCGTGTAGTTCTTCTCGTGGATCCATAGTTGTCGAGAGGCATATGCTATAACCTTCTCGAGTTGCATCAACACGCAACCGAGACCCTGTATCGATGCGTCACAATGAACCTCAAAATTCTCCGTTCCCTCGGGGAGGGCTAGGATAGGGGCGCTACAGAGTTTGGTTTTTAACAGTTGGAAAGCAGATTCCTGCGCATCACCTTTGAAATTCCCTCGATGAAACGTCGGTAGTAGCCAGCCAGTCCTAGGAATTGTCTCACCTCAGTCGGAGTCTTAGGTGCTTCACAGTTTTTGATGGCCTCTACCTTGCCGGTATCGACATGGATACCATTCCCATTGATCACATGCCCTAAGAAGTGAACCTCGCGAAGCCAAAATTCGCATTTCGAGAGTTTAGCGTACAGTTGTTCCTTATTTAGCAATTCCAGGATTAACCTCAGGTGTTCTTCATGGTTGGTCTTGTTCTTGGAGTAAACGAGGATATCATCAATGAAAACAATCACAAACTTGTCGAGGTACGCCTTGCATACTCTGTTCATGAGATCCATAAATACGGCTGGTACGTTGGTTAAGCCAAAAGGCATAACCGAAAACTCATAGTGTCTGTACCGAGTTCTGAAAGCCTTCTTTGAAATGTCTTCTTCACGCACTCTTAATTGATGGTAACCAGATCTCATATCGATCTTCGAGTAGTAACTCGATCCTTGAAGCTGGTCGAAAAGATCATCAATTCGGGGTAGGGGTTAACGGTTCTTGATCGTCACCTTGTTCAGCTCCCGGTAATCGATGCACATGCGGAAATTCCCGTCTTTCTTTCGAACAAATATGACAGGGGCTCCCAGGTGATGAGCTAGGTCGGATAAAACCTTTATCCAACAAGTCTTGTAGTTGAGTGGACAACTCCTGAAGCTCCGCCGGTGCGATCCGATACGGGGATCGTGCTATGGGTGCAGCACCGGGGGCCAATTCGATCTGGAACTCGACTTGTCGAATAGGTGGGAGTCCAGGAAAATCCTCCGAGAAGACTTCCGGAAAATTTCGCACAATCGGTATGTCTTCGATTCGCTTCTCCTCCGCAGTTTTCTCGACAATATGAGCTAAAATTGTTGGATGACCCTTTCGTAAATATTTCTGCGCCTTCATGAGGGTGATGACGCTGGTAGTCATGCCGCTCTTCTCGCCCTGTATCGAGATGATTTCGTCGGAAGAGGTAGTGATATGGACTACCTTGTCGTGACATATAATCTCAGCTCTATTCTCGGATAGCCAGTCCATGCCGACAACGACGTCGAAACTACCAAGCGTAAAGCGTATGAGGTCGATATCGAAAGTATGACCTGACAGTTTCAACTTACATCCCGCTAGTACATGGGTTGTTTCTATAGACTTACCGTCAGCTAATTCAACAGGAAACTTAGCATCTAACGGGGTTGGAGTTAAGTCTAAGAATCTACTAAAGGCTTTCGATACAAAACTCCTATCAGCTCCAGTGTCAAACAGAACAGAACAAAACAGTCGTTCACAGGGAACTTACCGGTAACCACATCGATCGCTGCGGTCCTGGCCCGACCCAATAACGAAAGCTCTCCCGCCACTATTATTGCCTCCATTGTTCTCATTCTGCTTTAGTTTGGGACAATCCTTCCTGAAGTAACCTTCCTGACCACACTCAAAGCACCCTTACGTTGTTGCAGGCTGTTTAGGAGCACCTTTACCAGCTAGGTCTCCCCTACAGTCCTTGGCCTGATGACCCAATTTACTGCATCGCAAACATTTGATACGGTCGCAAAGGCCAGCATTGTGATAGTTGCACTTGTTGCACTTTGGGTACTTTCCAGCATAACCACTTGAACCTTGTCCGCCACCGTTGTTGTTGTTGGAACCCTGATTATTGAAGTTCCGAGTGAGTTCGGGTCTACGGTGTTGTTGTTGCTGTGGAGGGTTCGATGATGAGGACCTGGTGTTGTCAAACTTCCTCTTTCCATTCCCAGAGTTTTTGTTGTTGTTGTTGTCAGTGCTTGAGTTGTCACGGGTTTTAGAGGTGGAACCTCTAGGTGGTAACGCACCTTGTGCCACTGCTTAATCCGTCAGTTTGTGGGCTATTTGGATCGCTAGCTGAATAGTGGTTGGTTTAGAAGACGTCACCATACCCTGAATCTGGGGTATCAAGCCATAAATATACATCTCAATTCTCTTACTTGGCGGATCTACCATATGCGGGCACATCACCACCGGCTCATGGGAACGGGTGGTGTAGGCTTCAATCTCAGAACCCACCATCCTTAGCGTCCAAAATTCCGACTCCAACTTCGAGATTTCCTCTCTAGGACAATACTCTTCTCACATCATGTTCTTGAATTCTTCCCAATTCATAGCATTTGCCAACTCCAATCCAAGTATTTGCACATTTGAATTCCACCAGGTGAGGGATGAATCTGGTAGTGTTCAAGCAGCAAACTTGACTCTGCTGTCTGGTGGATAGTTGCATATCTCAAAGGCTGACTCTGCCTTCTCGGCCCAACGCAGGAAACCTATGGCTCCCTCAGTGCCCTTAAACGAATTGGGTTGTCGCCGTCTGAGGACGCGTCCGAGTGTGCGTCCTCCTCAGCCGGCTCCTCCTCTGGATCTTCCTCAGGATCCTCTTCAGGATCTTCCTCCGGTTCTACTGCGTTCGGAGCAATTTGCGCATCTAGTGTCTCACAACGAGCTAGAGCTACTGCTGCAAGGCTTCTTGCTTTCCAAACTTCGTTCTGCAAGTTTATCACCTCTGATTGCATCTTGATCACTAGCTTCATTAGCTAAACATGAGCATCCTGAACTTCCTTCATGGCTTCAGTCAGGTAGGAAATTCTCTTCCTAGCCTCAACTCCATCACCTATAAATCCAGTAACATTCGCTCTCGTCGAGTGCATAATGTCAACTTCACGCTCCAAACAGGAGGCGAGAGCTATGAAAGCGCGCTCCATTGGTAGGGTTAAGGGTGGTAGTGTGTTGAAGGACATATGACAGCCCGGGAGAGGTAGTATGGGAACTTGCTCACGGTAGACAAACCGCTCGATCAAACCTGGGTACCAACTCCAGTTACCGTTGTCCTCTTACACGTCTCCGGATGGGCGGTGCCTCTTCGGTGCGGGGGCTGCTAGTGCCGGGATTACTCGAGGTGGTGATGGGTTGGGTAGCTGCGGTTCCTTTCCTAGGGCGTGGGACACCGGGTCGGATGATGATGATGGCGTTGACATCCCTCTAGGATAAGTCGTGTATGGTTTACGCACGTATGAGCGAATAAGGTAAAGAGATAAAGGAAACGAATGACTAAATATAATATATATATATACACTTATATATGCAGTGCGTAAAATTATAACTAATGGGTCATTGCGGTTATAGTCTAGTACGCATGCAATTCAAGTTCGCTATAACCAATGGATCTGATACTTATATATGCAGTGCGTAATCAAACACCATAAACAAAGTTTTCAAACAACCAAGAAATCAGGTCTTAAGTAAAAATGCGGAAGCGTAAATCGTAAACCAAAACAGTTGCGCCACACAGGACGACTTAAAAACACAAGTTGTCAAGACAAAAATTAAAAGCAGTTTTTAAAACAATGGTGTTTAGCGAATGCATGTCCTAAACCGTGCACCCGCCTCTGCTACCTGAGAATAACATACTAAAAGTGTCAACACAGGGTTGGTGAGTTCACAAGTTTATATAAATAAAGCGTTTGCGTTTGCGTTTACGTTTTGCGTTTTTGCGTTTTGCGTTACCAGATAGTGTTAAGTCATGTTATATATCAATAGGTAGCTAACCTATCAACAAGTATTACTAAGTGTTCGACACCGAAGCTGACTGTTTATCAATTGCCTTGCCACCATGTCAACCACGACCATGGTAATGTGTTAGCCAAGATTACACCCACTCGACCTACAGTCGAGTTTAGAGTTGGGTGGGTTTGTCAAACCCTGTAGTACTACTCAACAGTGACTCGCTATTATCCAAATATTAACCATTTCGATGTTATGAAGGACTTTGGTTGGTTTGTTTGCCACTTAGCCTTACAAGTGATCTATAAAAACTAACAAAATCTACAGCGTTGGAGTATGTTATCTCCCCCAAATAAAAGCGTTTAAAAAGAGTAAAAAGGGGATGTGAAACTCACTGTTTGCGAAGAAAATCAAAAAGAATCCGAGAGAGGTGTGCGTTACAGAAAATCCTCACTAGTGCTCTAACAACAAAAATGAGATTTTCTAAGTATTTAAACTACGAGTGAGTCCCTAGACTCGACACATACAACTTATGCATGAGATGCGTTTCGTGTTTCGTTTGTGAAATAAGTGCGACTCGACAAACACGTTGGTGATACGTTACATGCGTGAACAACTACTTAAGTTTCAGGTATTAACATTGTAAATTACTAGCAATTATCCCCCATAAGGGCAATTTGGTCAAAACATAGCAAGCATCGATTAGTTATGCACTTTTCATTACAATTCAAGTAATACAGCAGCTAAACTGTCCAGGCAGATTTTCACTCGATAAGATTACCCTATTTAATAAATTCTAACATATCAAATAAATCACCAAAAATCATCACAGAAGTACACGTGAGTTAGGTTTCTAAGAATAGTTTTCTTATATTTTTATCACAATGATCAAAACATCACAGCAAACACACAGCAATCATTATCATGCGCAACAGAATGTTATTTATTATTCCCGTTAAATGACAACTCCAATTAATGCAAGACCAATTGGGTTAGGTTCCTAACTCAATATATTTTCTTCCAGAAGTGGAACCTACCAATTTGGTCTTGTAGTTTATGAGATATCTTAGTCTCAAAACAGCCTAACAGAAGGTCTCCCAAGTCAGCCTTGCACAACAGTTTTGTAAAATAATAAAAACAAACTTTTATACGTCCAAAAATTACAAACTTGGAGTTTTCAGAAACTAGAATCGACCTAGTATATTATAGAATCAACAATTGCATCAAAACATAAAATTAACATCGAGTTACAGTCGTCCAAACATGAATTCAATAATCTGTCCAGCATCAGTTTTCATCAAAACTCAAGCAACAATTAACCTATGAACTAACAATCACGCATGTAAACCTAAATCATCAACAAACAACATATTTAACACTTAGGGTTTATGATTACAGGTTTAATCATACAATTAAATGATAGAATAAATTAGATATGGTGTTTATATTACCTAGTTAGCTTCTTGAACTTTCAATTCTTCACAACAAGCTTGAAAATTATCTTGTATGTGTGTGTGTGTGGGTTTACGATCGCCAAAGGGAGAGAGAGAAGGGAGAGCAGCCGTGAGAAAGGGTGGGGGATTAGGGTTAGGACAATTTAACTTGTTTATATATTTATCAAATATAATACATGTTACACTTTACCCCTTGCACTTCTAGTTACTCGATTTCTAGCACAACTTAGTTAATACCATTCATAATTAATTTAATACACGTAAATATCAAGTAACACATAACTTAACACATAGTTATCAAATACTTGTTCATGATATTTATTGTTCGTTCACCAACGGTTTGAGTCGACTCGTGTGTGTTTCGGTGAAATTCCGAAAGACTACTTGTGTAGTGATTGTCATGCGTCATTTAAACCCTAGTTTAAATGTAATGAGATATGTGTTATAGTTCGTGTGATCTTAAGTTTGAATTAAAGGAGTTCGGATTAACGGAGTTAACCTGAAATTGACGAGTGTCACATCATTCCCATGTTGAAAGAATTTTCGTCCCGAAAATTTGAGTCAAGTCGCGATGGTTGTCTGAAAAAGGAAAAAATTTTCAGTTTGTCATATCATCCCCTAGTAGAAAGAAATTTCGTCCCGAAATTTAATTCATACATATGGTGATTTCTGACGGTTTATCGGCTTTCGCGGTTTTCGGTGCTTGGTTAGCACTTCAAAATGGTGAGGATACTTCTTCCTCATTTGATCCTCGCGTTCCCACGTGAACTCTGGTCCACGTCTCGAGTTCCAACGAACTTTAACGATGGGAATTTTGTTGTGCTTGAGTGTTTTGGTTTCCCAATCCAAAACTTCGACTGGTTCTTCGATGAAGCGTAACTGTTCATCAACTTGAAACTCGCCCAAAGGAACTGCTTGTGTTTCGTCAGAAGGGAATTTTTTCAAGTTGGATACATGGAAAACGTTATGTACGCCACTGAGTTCTGTTGGTAAATCCAATCGGTATGCTACCGGACCAACGCGTTCCATTATCCGGTATGGGCCAACATATCGTGGCTTGAGTTTGTTTCGCTTTCCAAAGCGGACTACACCTTTCCAAGGTGAGACTTTGAGTAAAACTTGGTCGTTCACTTGGAATTCCAGGGGTTTTCGGCGCTTGTCGGCGTAACTCTTTTGGCGATCTCGTGCTGCTGCCATGCGGTTTCGGATTTGGACAATCTTTTCTGAAGTTTCAAGTACTAGTTCTGGACCAGTGATTTCGCTATCACCCACTTCTGCCCAGCAAAGAGGTGATCGACACTTCCGTCCGTACAACGCTTCAAACGGCGCTGCTTTAATGCTTGCGTGGTAGCTGTTATTATACGAAAACTCTACCAAAGGCAAGTGAGGTTCCCAACTTTTTTCGAAATCCAACATGCATGCACGCAACATGTCTTCCAAGGTCTAAATGGTGCGCTCACTTTGCCCATCCGTTTGAGGATGGTATGCTGTGCTCATATCAAGGCGGGTGCCTAGTGCGCTCTGTAGTGACTTCCAAAAGTGCGAAGTGAAACGAGAATCTCGATCAGATATGACTGAGACAGGCACTCCATGTCTAGACACTACTTCTTTCATGTAGATGCGAGTCAGTCTTTCCATTTTGTCCGATTATTTGATAGCTAGGAAATGCGCAGACTTAGTCAACCGGTCAACGATCACCCAGATGGTATCGCATCCCGTCGGTGTTTTGGGTAATCCCGTGATGAAATTCATGGAAATGTGTTCCCATTTCCACGTTGGAAGTTCCGGTTGCTGTAGCAGACCAGATGGTTTCTGATATTCCACTTTGACTCTTGCACAAGTCAAGCATTTGTTCACGTAGGTGGCAATGTCGGATTTCATGTTTGGCCACCTGTAAAGTGCCTTTAGGTCATGGTACATTTTATCTGAGCCAGGGTGAATGGAATATCGGGACTTATGTGCTTCGTACATCACTAGAGTTCTCAACTCTCCGTATTGAGGGACCCAAATCCGATTTTCGAAATATCGGACCCCGTCCGATTTGGTTTCAAGTTGCTTGTTCACTCCCCTCTCCTTGAGGATGATTCGTGGGACGGATATGTAGTAATTGTAGGAGGGACGCGCTTGTTTACCGAACCCTTGACACCGAGGCTTTCGAGCCTAAGGAAGTGAAATGCGCATAAATCTCAATCAACCGCGAGACCTGGTTGCCTTCCTGGAGTGTTCGGTAAGGGTGTGGAACTTATTAATCCAAAGCATATCACACCAAACGTACCCGAATCTGCTACCCTCATTGTATTAAACGTGGTCGTGTGACGATCATACTCTTAAATCAACGATGAGATTTTTGTTTAAATTTTCTTTTTATTTTGTTAAGAATGAGATTTTTTTTTCAAATTATCAATTTTATCAATACTCTAAGTTAAGGTTATTAAAATTTTATCTTGTATTCTCATGAATTTTCACAAAACTCGAAATTTCACATAGTTATACAACTTTCCTTTTTTTTCCAAAACATAATAAACTTTTCACGTGTCGTCATTGTAGCATGTCTTATTCCCGCCTTATCAACCGTAACTGTCGCACCAGCAACTCGGGTCGTAGCATGTCATCCCGCATCTCCAAGGGAATTGTGGAAGCCCTCCCAACAATCATCTCTCAATTGCAAACTGTGAATGCTTCTTCATCATCCACTACTCCGAACCCAATTGCTTACCCCCTCAAACAATTCAAGAGTGCTAACCCGCCCGAATACCACGGTATCAACGGTGCTACCGTTCTCCTCCAATGGTTCGAAGAAATGGAGAGCATATTCCTCCAATATGAATGCCCCGAGGACAAGAAAACCAATTACGCCTCGAGCAAGCTTAAGAAGAATGCCCTCAATTGGTGGAATGGTGAGAAGCGCACGCTTCGCGCTGAGGTTGCCATGGCCTTGCCATGGGATGACCTCAAGAAACTTATGCTCAAGAAGTTCTGCCCGAAACATGAGATTTGGAAGTTGGAAGAGGAATTTTGGAATTTGAAACAAGAAAGTGGTAATGACATCGCCTACAACGATCGTTTCCATGAACTGAGCCTTCTCATTCCCAACATGGTGACTCCACTTGAGCGTGCAATCGACAAGTACATCTCGGGTTTGCCTATGGAAATCCAAGACTCCGTTCTAAGTCGTGACCCTCAAACGCTCCATGATGCCATCACCCTAGCCGGTAACCTCACCGAGAACCACGTTAAGGTCGGGACATTGATGCGGAAAAATTCCAGAAAGCCCAATGATAAGCCTGCATCCGATCCCACCAAGGAACCCAAGCCCGAATCTCCCAAACCCGAGTCTTCTAAGCCCGGAACCTTCAAGCACAACAACAACTCTCCTCACTACCGCAACAATAAAAGAAAGTCCAATTCCCAAAACTATGTCTTGGCCCAATCTCAAACCCAACCCACCAAGAAGCCCTACACAGGACCCCACCCATTATGTGATACGTGTAACTTTCACCATTCGCCTAACCTCAAGTGTTGACAATGCACCCATTGCAATCGATTTGGTCACCTGTTTACCACATGTCGTGAACGCAACCAACTCATGATGCAACCATTTACCTCACCTCTTACCGAACCACAAACTTTACCTTATGCTCAACCGCTTGCTCTAGCACCCTCAACTATTAGAGCTTGTTACAGTTGTGGAGACCCTAGTCATTATCGCAATGCATGTCCAAGACTCACACACCTGAACCAAATTCAATCCTACCCAACTCAAACCACTCAATATCAAGCTTACCAAGCCCAAGTAAATCAACTTCATCCAATCCAAGTCCAACCCATTCAACCAATTCAAGTCAACCAAACCCCGATTAACCAATCAACCTCAAGTCAACGGTTCCCAAGTTTAAGCCTAACCCTTGAGGAAGACATGCTACGCAAAAGACGTTTCTTTTATTTAGTTTTTTTTTCAGTTAAATCTAATGTATTCACTTAATTAAATCTCCCATTTAATTATGAATGAGAGTTTTGGTTATTTATAATGGTATTCAATCCCTCAATTATTCCTATTATGTCCTTTAGTGCACTATTTAATGTTACACAATTTATTATCTTGATTTAATTGGTTTATGACCGGTTATTTACCGGGGCTGTGTGCATGGTGATGTGCATAGTTATCTAATAGTACCGTATTTGTATCATAAACTACCTATGACCGATTTCCTATAAACGTTTTAGAAATTGGGACTATGAACATGTGTTGTACATAGTTATCTAATAGGAGTCACATGTACAAATTTTATTTCGATATTTTAATGCATGACTACCCAAACCCTCCAAACTCACCTCATTCTCACGCCACTCTTTTCTCATTCGATTTTATAATCTCGATTTTGAGCCTCATATGTTATTATATTTCTCTAATCATGTGATTTGTTTGTTATGTGAACCTGTCTATGTGAATACTTATTTGAGAATTTTGTTGCCATCCTAAGTATTTCTATTTAAAATTCCCTCTATCTATTTAGTTATTATTACTGTTGACGATTAACTTAGTAATTTCGCTTTATTTTGCAAATTGTTACTAGCTATTTATGCTAATCAAATTTCACTCATTTATTTATTTTTATAGTGATCTTGCTCAGATAGTTCCATTTATTTATCGACTTAAAATTTTTTTTTTCATTTACCTTGTTTTTCGAACCCGCACAACGGGACGAACTATGTGCATCATGCGACGACCTAAATAATTATGAGTGCACGCATAATTATCAAAGTCCTCGCATGGAACTCCTAGTGAATATGGTTGTGTGTCATAACTCGGAACCTAGGGTGATTTTGGGTAACGATACAAATATCGATGTGATAAGGGCATGGTGGATACGCCGATGTTACATCCTATATATAAGTGTTCTTATCATTTTTTCTGTTTGTAGCGTTATTCGGGTTACTCGAAATTCGGTGTTATTTTTATTAGAAAAAAAATATCTTAACACTTACTTTTTTTTCTTTATCTTTCTTTAATTTCGGGACGAAATTTCCAAAAATTGTAAATACTGTAACATTCGTCATTTTTCAAACCCGAACCATTTTGAACTTTTCGTATTTATGACCCGATTTGTGTCGTTACTCAAGGTACATCCGAAATATTATTTAGTCAATAAGTTTTTGGTATACGACATTGGCATTTATCTTCGATGTAACATCCGAGATTCTTATCCTAAAATTGATGTCGCCTACGAGGTTAAATAATCGTCAAATCGTTATTCTAAATTTCAAGATTTATTTACTGAATTAATTTATGAATTATAAATTTGGTTGTAAAAAAATAATAATAATTCTATATTATAAGTTATAGACATTTCCCTTTTAGAAATACAGCTTAGGTTGTCTTGCTAATATGCTATAGTTATGGGGGGGGGGGGCAAAGAGTAAATATTTTTATGAATTCCTCTTTTCATGGTTACGTCTTTTCCGGCATGAGATCTCGGCGACTGTTGCAACCCATAATTAAGGTTCGTATAAATCCCCAAACTTACCAAATAGTTCATACGCGCAAACCGTGATTCATGCTAAATATGTTACGCAATCAAAGATTTTTTTCTGTTTCCTTTTCGAGTTCAAATCATCGACCAGAATTCATGGAGTTGTCATATATGGTTTTTGTGTTTTAAATCACTATAAAAGCCGATGCCTTGTCTTGTTTCGACACACCTCGCTCACTGCTATGTACTCTCACTCGAGACATTATTATTTATGTCCTTAATTTTTCCGACGCTACCGTTGAGTTCTTTGACGGATTTGTCGGTATCTCTTCTAGCACCGATTCAAGGATATTCGTTGAGTTACCGTGAACCGCTCGTTCAACTCGTTTATACTACTGTTAATATCATCCTCATTATTCAGGTGAGTTTACATACACCCTTTTTCGTCTTTTATATTTTTGGGGGTAGCATGTATACCTTATTAAATTTTATTCATTGTTTTATTTCTACATCTATTTCAAAACACAATTCGTTATATGTTTATGTGTGATGATTGCAATATTTATGACTATGCTCTATGTGCTTAAGTGTTTATTTTATGTTTGGTGGTTGGTATCTCATCCTCATCTATCCTCATCTAGTATGATCATACATTTACCCAGGTACTTTGATTTCGTATCAATAAGAACGGGTCCACATCTATTTAGTTGTTTACATTTTCATAAGAATTGTAATACTCATCATTTACATATGAATTGTGGTTTTTATCTATATATGTATCTCAACTAAAACTTATGTATTCTCACCAATATTCGTGTTGACAAACTCTATTTTTTTACATGCTACAGGTACCAGTAATTTACATTGATCAGGATTGAAGATATTAGTTTTTACCTTAGGATATATATTCAAACAATAAATATGATGTATTTGTTACGATTATTGAATTTGTGTACTTGTTTAATGTTAATGAAGTTAAATAATTATTAACGCTTTAATTAGTGTCTTCTGAGCTACTGTCCAATCAATACGTTACGCCCCGGCATGTTCCGCCTTTGGTTGGGGTGTGACATCCATGTTCTCAACGGGTCGTTTAACCATGATCATTGACTCATCGACATGCACTTCGTCGAGAGGTATAACCATGGAACTTCATAAATATGATATACAAACTAAAATGAGCAGAAGTTAAGCATTGTTAATATGTATAAACAAGTTATATATTATATATATATATATATATATATATCAAGGACTACGAAAATCCTCCATGTAGACTTGCCTTACGAGGCCCGACACTCCACCGACCGAGACCTGAGAAGTGATCACCAAAGGTAACAAGGGGTGTATATTATATATATGTTGTATAACAAGCTTCAAGTATTAATAAGAGCTAACAAGTTGATTAAAATGGAAGACTATGGTCAGTTTGACTTTGGAAAGTCAAACTGCCAAGAATTCATGAAGAACAACCTTAAGATTTTTGAATTTGAGAGAGAATTTGGAGTATGAGCAGGTGTAAAATGAAGGAGATGGTCATGTATATATAGGTTAATTTGAAATGGTTAACTATAAAGAGTCTTGCATGAAAATGGGTTGGTTATGAGCACAAGAAAGCATAAAAAGCAAAAAAAAAAAAAAACGAGCTGGTGTAGACCTTTCTTCGCGCGTCGCTAACATCCCAGGGTACATGTTTTGTCTTGAAAGAATATATTAATAAATAGATGAGAGAGAAATATATTTCCTCCTAAATATTCAAACTCTTTCAAATTAACTACTTATGTAATGTTTGTTACATAATTAAATGTAATATAACATATTGTAAGTAACATGCATCATGTTGTTTAACCAGCTTAAATAACATTATAATCTATTTCTCTCAAAATATAAATTATCCATAAAATTTATTTACCACACAAGTGCAAATATTTAGAAGCCTTTTTTTCTAAATGTCGTAAGTGTTGATATTTATTTATTAGATCATATCTTAAAATAAATATCGTGGGTGTTTGTCTAGCTTGTTATTAGGTATGACCCGACTTGGATCATAGCGTACTAGCCACATCAACTCTAATTTGTGTCTTGGGCAGACCGATTCCAACATTTTCTCCCCCAGAAGCCAAAATATTAAAGAAAACAAAATAAAATAAATACTATAAAAACCAAAACTAATTATCCGAGCTTAAGGATATCAGCAAAAGTTTTTAAACCGTTTAAACCAAGCAAAAAAGTTGAATCGTATTTTATCAAATGCTTTGGTAAACATGTCAGCTTTTTGAAAATCCATGTGCACCTTCTCTATGTCGATTAATTTCTTTTAAAACAATCACGAATAAAATGATATCTAATATCAGTATGTTTCGTTTTAGAGTGGTGCACTGGGTTCTTCGTGATACAAATAGCAGCTGAGTTATCAATAAAAATGGGAGTAGTAAGTAACTTCAAACAATAATCTCGTAGGTTTGCTGGATCCAAACAAACTGCGAACAGCAACTCGAGGCTGCCACGTATTCTGCTTCTGCGGTTGAAGTGGAGACCGTCGTTTACTTCTTACACTGCCAGGAAACAAGTCGGCTTCCTAGAAATTGACAACCCGCTGTAGTTGACTTGAAGTTGATCTTGCATTTTCCGTAGTCCGAATCGGAAACGCAGTGAGATCAAAACTATCATCCTTGGGATACCATAACCCGATGTATGGATTACCCCTCAGATAGTGAAATATACATTTAACCACCGCCAGATGAGTCACTCGGGGACACGCTTGATACCTGGCACATAAACAAACAACAAACATGATATCAGGATGAAAAGCAATAAGATACATTAAAGAACCTATCATAACTCGGTAACGGTAGGATCAACGGTATCCTCCAATTCGTCCGGTGACAAATTGTGACCCATAGGAAGATGAGAAGAATGGACTATTCCTGCAGTGATTTTGAATCGGCTAAAGACGTCATTCACATACTTCGTCTGATGAATGAAAATTCTAGCGTCAGACTGATGAACCTGCAACCCTAAGAAGAAATTCATCTCCCTCATCAAGCTCATCTCAAATTTTTCCTGCATTGATTTCTCAAAGTCTTTACACAGCTTTTCGTTTGTTGAGCCAAATATGATGTCATCGACATAAATCTGGACGAGGAACAATTCTTCACCGTCAGTCTTGTAGAATAAGGTACAATCCACAGTCCCTCGTTGGAATCCACTATCAGTAAGATGGTCAGCAAGCGTGTCGTACCAAGCTCTCGGGCTAGGTGTAAACCATAAAGAGCCTTGTTTATAGGGAAAACACGGTTTGGATTGTCCGGATCTTCAAAATATGATGTCATCGACATAAATCTGGACGAGGAACAATTCTTCACCGCCAGTCTTGTAGAATAAGGTACAATCCACAGTCCCTCGTTGGAATCCACTATCAGTAAGATGGTCAGCAAGCGTGTCGTACCAAGCTCTCGGGCTAGGTGTAAACCATAAAGAGCCTTGTTTATAGGGAAAACACGGTTTGGATTGTCCGGATCTTCAAAATCAGGAGGCTGTTTCATGAACACCTCTTCATGAATTTCCCCGTTAAGAAACACACTCTTAATGTCCATTTGATATACTTTAATGTTTTTAAAATCTGCATAGGCTAAGAATATGCATATAGCTTTCAGTCTTGCAATAAGAGCGTATACGTCGGTGTAGTCTACGCCTTCTTGCTGATGAAACCCTTGCACGACCAAACGTGCTTTATTTCTTACGATGACGCTACAATCATCCTTCTTACAAAAATAGACCCATTTGGTCGGAATAGGCTTCTTAACCTGATCAGCTTTATTGATGAGATCCCATACACCCAGTCGACCGAACTGTTGCAATTCTTCTTGCATTTCTTCTACCCATGACGAATCTTCAAGCGCCATGCGAACACTAGTCGGTTCCATTTGGGAAAGAAAGCAAGTGTATTTCGTAAGATTCATGTTTCCTGATGAATGCATATCGGCATACACATACAATTCGTTAGAATCACTTACATTAGCAATCTGATTACGTGCCTGAACACTAGCATCAAGATCACTATTGATGTTGTCCTGAGGATGATACATGTGAATCCGAAGTGTCGGGATCTCAGGAACAACAACGTGATCGCTTAAGTTAGTGAGATTCTCTTCAGCATCATGAGATGATTCCCCAACCTCATGATTATCAGTAAACGGTACTGAAGAAGAATCAACAAAAAGACCATCATCCGATGACACATAAACTGTATCAGATGTTTTAGGATGATTATCATTCATTTCATCATTATAATTAGAAGGCCTTGGCATGGAAAATAATTGATCTTCCAAGTACGCACGCACCAAGTCTTCATCAGGGAGATCAACTATGGGAGTAAATGAATTAAATAAACTCTCATAATCGAACATCCAATCAGGACCCTTTCCAGTAGGAAGTGTTGTGTATCGTTGGCAATCAACATGGTGTCATTCTTCAACAAAACCCGAAGAGAAATTGAAGACACATTTCTTAGGCGATGCGTAGCACAAAAGGTAACCCTCAATAGCCTTCTTCTCGAATTTTCCCGCATCTCGTTTTATCATTGTGCAAGGACACCCGAAAGGTTCTAAGAACTTTAAGTTAAGTTTGCGGTTAATTAGAAGCTCGTAACTCGTCTTTTACAGCTTCTTAACCATCAAAACACAATTGAGCGTGTAGAAAGCAGTGTTCACAACCTCATTCCAAAATTGGACAAGAAGCTTAGAATCTGCAAGCATTGTTCTTGCGAATTCAATCAATGTTTGGTTCTTTCGTTCAGCAACACCATTCTGATGTGGGACATACGAAACACTATATTCTTAATGGATTCCTTTTTATAATACAAAAGAAGTTCAATATAGTATTTTTGAACTTCGTACCATTGTCACTCCGAATACCTCTCACCTTGTGTTTGTAAAGGGATTCGATCTTTGTGATTAAGTTCTGGATATGAACTAGTGTATGATCTTTAGAACTCATAAATAACACCCACGTGTACCTCGAATAGTCATTGGTGACAACTAAACATTACCAATCTCCAGCAATACTCGCACGATTCACAGGACCAAACAAATCCATATGAAGTTGTTCCGGTGGATTATCGATGGAATTAAATAACTTTGTCGGGTGCGACATCCTCTTCTCTCTGCTTTTCTTACATGCAACATAGTGACCGGTCAGCTTGAAATGTTTTAGGGAAACCCCATTTACCAAATCATTTGCCATAAGATGTTTTCAACTTTCTGAAAAGAATGTGACCCATGCATTCTTGACAGTGTCGATCTTATCTGATTCAGATGGTTCCATTTTCAGTTTGTTCATCTCAGAAATCAGATGGTTATACCTGGTCAGCATCTCTTCGACTGTCTCACCCTTTAATAAGTTAAAGTTTCTGAATTGAAACTTTAACATAACTTTCTTGTTTTCTTGTGTGTTACCCATGCTTTTTATCTTAATTTGTTGAAACAAAGATGCACATACTTTAATACTTCCCACCTGGTGGAAAATAGGTAAAGCCATAGTCAAAGTAGAGTATGCTTTTGTTTCGATTTCTAAGGCTTTTATTCTCCTCTTGAGTATAAGTAGAGAAAGCTTCTGGTTCAAAACAAGTAGTTGCATCACCAAGCAATGGAGCGGTATACACATCATCAAGACATCTCGAACAATTAGGATGTACAGATCCTAGATGTGATCGGAATCTTGGTTACCGTTTAGCAAAATCGCTGAATTTCATCAATCGGAGACATTTGAAATGTGACCCGATCTCAGCGTCTAAATGAGGCATTTGTTGCATCGTCATATTTTGAGACGCTAACGCGTAGAAGTTAGCCATGTCAAAAATATGATTTAAATGATCAACAAATTAATGTTTAGGTTATAATTGTCCAAGATTAAAACTTAAGGGTTCAATGTGTAACTTTCAGTAACGAATGGCTAAATGTTGTAACAAACGGATTGAAAATAACAAAGGATGATAAACAGTATCACGAATGAAATTATAAGTTTATGGTAACAAATGGTATCACGAATTAGGTAACGACTGACACCACTATTTCATGAATGACTATAACGAATGATTATAACAAATGATTATAATGAATGAAGATTCAATGGTAAAGAATCAACACACGAATGATCAAACGAATAGCATAACAGATGGCATAACGGATAGCTTAATGAATAAGGTAATGAAGAATATAACGAATCAAATTTTCATGAAAGATGTTTCTGTAACGAATGAGTTGATCACTAATAGAAACTTGATGAAGAATGGTTGATCACGAATGAGCTATAGTACCGAATAAGCAGTTGTTCAGTTGTAACAATCTACTACGTGTTCAAATACGGTTAAAGGTTGATAACGAATAAGCAGCTACAGTATAACGAATGAGTCGTTATAATTTAACGAATGAGACCTTCAAACCTTCAAACACAATTTTTCAATTCTGAACTTTTTGATTCAAGTGTAAATCCAAACAATAACTAAACCATGAATTACTCGTCTGAAACTCAACCAAAATTAACAATCTATAGATTAATCAAGTCATCTAAACCTCGCGAACCAATCCCAACACGTCCAGACAACCAATTCCAATTCAAAACTTTTCCGAAATCCAAATAACCAATAAACAAAAACCTCTGTTTCAATAACACCCAATCTATCTCCATGACACTCAATTAACAAAAAAATAACACAATTAAAATAAAATGAATCTTACTAATTTGATTATGAACGATTATCAATCAATTAAGCCTCATTTATCCATCTCATCATGATAATTGATTCAAAATTAAATAAACCAGTTTCAGATCTTAATTATTAAAATTAACTGATGAATTCTCAACAATTCATCATTATAACGATTATAATCACCTACACAATCGAACCATCAGATTTTATACCACTTGAGAGAGCTTGATTAGGCTTAATATGAATCAATTCATATTAATATACGTTATAATATCTAGTTCTTGATATGTAATAGGTGATAGATAGGTTAGATTGAACAAATTGTGTTTGAGATAGGTGATTTTGGCAGCGTAACGACTCATAGAGAATAATTATCAACACTTGTAAATTTATGAGGCATGAACAACCTATATATAGAAGATGAAGTCCATTCGTTACACTTTCCGTAACGAATGGGACTCATTCATCTTCATTCCTAATATAAATAAGCAGTACAGCGAATGACTCATTCGCCAATATTCCATGACGAATGGTAACATATAATAACGATTAGGTCCAATCGTTAAACATCCTTAACGAATGAACACATATTACATAACGAATAGATAAGTGAAAAGACCAAAAAGCCCTTTACATTAATATAAATAAATTACAATCAAATACAAAGACCGAGACGACAAACCTGTGTCTAACAGTCTTCAATCTCAAATGTGAGTTTCTCACACCCCTTTTTAATGATTTTACATATTTTGGGGGTAACATATATATCATATTCAAACCCATTTGCTTATTATTTCTTATTACAAACTACAATTCTCATCATGGACTTGTGTGTTTACTTGCGACTTGCTCAAAGATTACATGCATGGATTTCTTCGATAAGTATGATCATACGCCCCTTGCACTCAGGACCGTGTTTCGAGTAGAAAAGGGGCCCTGATCTGAGTACGTTGGTGCGCAATCCCAACTGGAAAGGACCTTCAGTTATTCTTTACACTCAGGACCTTGATTCGAGTATAAAGAACCCTTATAGGCTCGTCACAAGTTTTGATGGAATTGTATGGTATTTATGTGGTATTTTTACTGTGTGAACTCACCCACTATTAAGTTAGTTGACATTATTGTATATATGTGTTACATGTACAGTTATTAGAGGATGAAACAGAGAAGACACTAGAACCTAGTTTATATTAATAAATGAACAAGTTGTTAATTGTTCTTGTATTTTCCTTGTATTTCTTATTACAAACTTGTGTACTTGATGTTTAAACTAATTAATGATAATATTGTCACTTAATAGTGTCACATGTGTTTTGAGAAATCTGTACGTCACACTCAGGCGTTTCCACTTAAGACGGGGTGTTACATATTGGTATGAGAGCCGTGACTATAAGATAGGACATTAGACGTAATGTTCTAGTTGGTTATAACTTATTTTTATTTATTTAGGGTTGCATGGTTAGAAACTATCTGGGCCCTATTTAATTGTTCAAATGCACATTATTTAGTTATTAATGATTTGTTTATGCCTCATGTACACAAATGCTGCTATACTTTGCCTCATGTACACAAATATCATATACAAGTCCAAGGATCATGCCTAAAACAAAGATTTTCAAACATTTTTCAACAATCGATCTTCTTTTGGTTTTCTGATATTTCTTCTTTTTAAAGATGATTCTACGTCGCGGGTATGAAGTAACTGGAAGGGGATCATGCTTATTTTCTGAACTCTTGACACCAAGGTTATTAACCTAAGGATAAGCAATGCGCACAAATCCCAATCAGATGCGGGACCTGGTTGCATACCCGGAGAGTTCGGAAAGGGCATGAAACCTATTAGGCCAAAATGTACCACACCAAACACCATACGGATCACCACTTTAAAGCTTTCAACGTGACCATGTCCTCTTTGTGAAAAGGAATATGGTTGCACTCCTAAGGATGCCATACAAGTCATGGTGGTTCATGCGACGTGTGACTCTGACCCTCAATATTTTACAATGTCTTTTAACTAAAAGTCTGTCAAGTCGTTGTGATACACGAACACCCAGCTTTCGGTTCGATTTGATTATACATTTTGATTTTTGTGTTGAATAACGAGAGTAATTGAGTGTTAGCTCGTTTCCTTTATTTAGATATTCATTTACTATTATGGTTTATAACTGAAAATTTGAAAGTCATGGTTGTAACACCCCGACCAATGGCGGATTATACATCGGGGCGCTACGAATTGTTTCATTACTCGTGACACTATTTGGGTGTCAATATTTGATAAATACATTTCATTGCGCATGCGCATAACACACCATAAAGTAACATAAATCACATATCATAACTCATAATATTCAAATACATAAATTTGTCTTGTTATATTTTAAACTAGGTCCAAAGTAAAAGAAAACATCCTACGTGTCCTCGAGTTTCCAAAAGCAGCTACAGCAAACCTGAACATGTGTTAAAATAAAACGTCAACACTTGCGTGTCGGTGAGAAATCAAGTTTAATAGATATAAATAGATAATAACAAAGCACTGCGCGCAACATGTGTATAACTGGTGTTCAACATAGTGTGTAAACAGATTGTGATCAAGCCTAAATAGATCATAGCTCATAGTTCATAGCGTGCTCCAAATCGAGCAAAAACAAATAATCATTCGTGTATGTGCAAACAAACCAAGAAAATCGTAACAATAGGTCTCCCGTGTTTATCTAATGGATCCATGAAAACTTCGGAATAGGCCGATCAAAGCGGTTAATGATCAACACATACAAATATACAACACTAGTAAACGTCCATAACACATGGGTTTTGCGCACATAATTTCATAAACAAGTTTAAGACTCAAGTCGTACGAACACATGAACATCCCAAAACGTTAAAAATAAAAGGGGATTAGGTACGAGATTACTCACTTGTAAAAGGTGCGTTGAAAGATAACGTAAGAACCAACTTTTAAACAAGCGAAAGTTAACCTACAAATAATAGGTTATTGGTTTAACGATTGGTTTTTATGTCTTGAATATATGCAAGTCACTTAAACAAATTATTTAAAAAAATTATATATTATAAATTTACCGAGATTTCTGGGCAGAAAAGAAGAGAAGACGGATTGCAAAGAGGGGAGTGGAGGCGTCGCTGAGGATCTTCGGCTGAGAGTAAGGGAGAAAGATTTTGGGGAGTGTTTAAGTGTTTGAGTGTAGTGTTTAATTATCCAAGAAATTAGTTTTATTTATAGGAAAACCCTAGGGAACACATCCCTTGAATTGGGGAAAAAGATCTTATCAAATCAAAGCAAAAGATATCAAAAGCAAGAGATATGGTGGCAGCTGCAGGGGATGGGGAAGGCTGACAGGTTACTGTTCATAGCATGGGAGGGGTCAGTCAAAGTACTGTTCAAGACATGGAAAAGAAGATTTTAAAAGATTATGCCAGTTACTTTTTCTAACAACCAAGAGGGTTGGTAAGCAAGCTGCGCCGAAAGTGACTTTTCGGACAGATGTCAGATCTGGCCTACTGTGCCCATACCTTGGCAGGTATAGCACAGAAGATAAGATATTTCAAAAGCATACAGGCTGGCTTAAACTGGAGAAAAGACTTAAGTGTCTAGCGCGAGAAGGCTTGAGTGCGCGAGGGCGAAGGCAGACAGAACAATCCTTAGCGCGCCGCTGGAAGAACTACAATCCTTAGCGCGCCGCGGGAAGAACTACAATCCTTAGCGCGCCGCGGGAAGAACTACAATCCTTTGCGCGCCGCGGGAACAGTTCGCCTCGCGTATCGCAGGAAAGGCTGGTCTTCACGCAGGCTTCCTTGTAAGGAGTCTGGCGCGTGGAGCTGCGCAGACATCCTTAGGCGGGAAGAACCAAAGGACAAGCAAAGAGTTAAGAGAAAAAGGGGCGGGACGGCGGAAGGAATTATTATTATTATCATTATTATTATTAGTAATATATATATATATATATATATATATTTGATAAATTTATAAAGATTATAATCAAATTTTTAAATCTTAAAATCGGATCCGAAAACGGGTACCTGGGTCGGGTCGGATTTGGGCAGTTGCCACAATGGTGATACATGAATAGTCGAGTTTCAATTTGAATATGTTATTATTATATTAATTTACTATTATGGTTTATAATTGAAAATCCAAAAGGTTATTGTTACGAATGAATAGTCGATTTTCAATTTATTTTCTTTATTTGTATATATTCGTTTATTTTTATGGTTTGAATTTGGAATACAAAGAGTCATGGTGATATATGAACACTCTATTTTAAATTCGATTTCACTACTTATATTAAGTTTGATACCTATATATATATATATATGTATATTTTTCCATGTGGTTATGCAAAAAAAATTATGAGGCTTTTATTGAAATACGAAAAACCGTGATGGTTCATGGACATTTCAATTTGGATTTCAAAGTTTGTTTCTTTCAATTTTATTTCTTTACTTATTTCTATGATTTATATAGATTGATTCTAATGTTTCTTTTGGTTGTTAATATAAAATTTCATACTTAGGCCCCATGTCACGTGTATCATTCACGAAATTTCATATCTACGCCCCATGTCACGCAAAACTCAACCCGCTAAATGACAACTCATAAAACTAGGTTGTTGACCTCCGTAATCCCAACTATGATAACCAAAAATTCATCAACAGTAAATTTAAAACTATGCATGAACCATTCCCAACCCAATACAATATTTGTACACTTAGACTTACCCCAACAAAAAGCCTTGCACGGTCATACACTCTTTGTGTAACACGTGTAAATCCCGCCACTTTATCGTGGTAGTTCCAGCCACCACCTCTTGCCAAGAACTAAAATATACTCAACACTACCCATTTATTCCCACGACTTACTACCATTATAATGACCCAAACACGCCCACCATACTTCGGAAGGCCTAACTTGTTGTCGCAATGCAAAACCTTAAACCGCATTCTTTGACCACTTGAAGTTCACTCGTAGCCTTGCACCAATGGTTAATCCATTCATACTTGTCAAACATACATATTTTTTAGCCCATGCATCTTTTTCCGTATTCATTTTTTATGAACACCTTACACCTGTAATTTTAAATCCTCAATTACTTTAAAATAGCTAATTAACAAGCATTTAATCAAATTGATTTTCTTCAGAAAGACTTTAAGTCAAACATATGACTGCTACTACTACTACTACTACTACCACTACCACTACCACTATCACTACCACGACCACGACGACGACGACCACCACCACCACCACTACGACCACCGCTACCGCTACCACTACCACAACCACTACGACTACCACTACCACTACGACTACGAATACGACTACTACTACTACTACTACTACTACTACTACTACTACTACTACTACTACGACGACGACGACGACGACAACTACCACTACCACTACCACTACCACTACTACTATCATTATTATTTCATTACTATTACTATTTTCACTATTATTATTACCACTATAACTTTTATTATATATAATATTTTTCAAGATTAAATGAAAACGTTAAATAAAGTAATATCATTGTTTCAAACCAGTCCTTAGCCTTAAGTATATTATATTACCATCATAACACTTCTATCAAAACAAGTCATTTTTTAGTTGGCAATACTCTAAGTTTCCATAGGACACCTTCATAAGGAAAACTTTTTTTTTAAATTAAAATTTTCATAAAGTGTCGCAAACTTTAGCACAAGCTAAGAAATTTTTATTATTATTAGCCTTTTCAATATTTATTTTCATAAAAGCATCACATTTTTTTCGATTTTCATAAACTTAAACGAATTTTAAAAATAGCATTTTTCTCCCCCCCCCCCTCCGTCAACGCCAACAAATTCAGTTGAGAAATCATGGCATCACCCTCACCATAACCTTCATACCTCAAACCTGCAGTCGAGAAGACAAGTATCGCATGTTTCGTCTTGTTTTATTATTATTATTATTATTATTATTATTATTATTATTCATATATATATATATTATCCTATTTGAATATAACCAAAGAAATTTTTGTGTATCAAATCCTTTCGAGGATCATTTGTGAAGTTTATAACTATGTTTGGGTATTTGTGATTGCCGAGCCATTTTCGTTATAATTCATGGTTGCATTGCTGAATTTGTTTACTATTATCTAAACTCGCTTTTATGACCGATTTCCCATAAACATAACCGTTTAGTGGAAATTGGGATTTCAAACATGTTTAGGTACATGTTGAATTTATATTACTTTTACAAGAGTTGTTTTGATTATTTTTTTGGTTCTCTTTTCGTCAAATGTTTCACCAAATTATTTTCTTGATGTCTCGTCAATCTGAGACCAATGTTTTACGTTGATTTCGAAGTTTCAAGTATATACTTGATTAATCTTGTTGTTATTCAAAATTGATGTTTTATGGGAAATTTCATCCGTTAACCGAAGTTTCAAATTGATGTTTTTGACGTTGTTTTGACTCTAAGAACTCAAACTATTTTGACATTTCGATATTAAAGTTTCATTTATCTATTTTATGCCAATGCGTTTTCGATTTATGTGTTGATATTTTGTTAGCTCAATGCTACATTTAATTGCCACGTTATTCTCGACCCATTTATTACAAATAATTACTGTGATGGTCATGACTTCGATGTTTTATCCATGTTGTTATTGATAACCTATGTTTTCCTGATGTCCATGTTATTATTTCAAGAATCAAAAGTCTTATTTATCGATTTTATTATTTTTGAACCTCATTGTTTATATTTATAGCGGTATTACTGACTTAGAAAGTTTCATTTATTTATTTTTTGTTATTTTGAACACCAATAGCTCATTTATCAAAACTGTTATTTTGAACTATAAAGTTTTCGTACATTAAAGAGTTCTCTCTTATTGACGTCTTGAAAAACCACACAATAGGGCAAACCATGTGGACCATGCGACAAACTAAGTAATTACGGGTGCACACACAATTATCAAAGTCCTCGCATGGAAATCATAGTAAGGGCAGTTGTGTGCAATAACTCGAGACTTGGAATGATTTTGGAAAAACGGAAAAAATGCAATATGATAAGGGCATGGTGGATACGCTGCTGATACATCCTATATATAAGTGTCCTTGTCATATTTTCCATTTGTGGCGCCTTTCGGGTCATTCAAAGATCGACGTTATTCCTTTTATGTAAATTTGTATAAAAAATGTTAAAACTTTTAACAACTATATGCACTAGTTGTTTTCTTGTAAAAATTTATTTTTATTTTAAGTTCGAGACGAAATTTCTAAAAGTTGTGAATCATGTAACATTCGTTAATTTTCAAATCCGAAAAAAATGATCCATTTTAAATTTTCGGTTTTGTTTACAAAAATATTTTGTGAATCCTGTATTACCAGACTATTTAGTATCAGAAAGTCATTGCTTCCACCATTGGAGAATGTGTCTTCTCAAAATCAAACATGGATATTTGAAAATTTTTTGTGTCACCAACTTTTCATTATATCACTTAATTGAATTTTCATACCTCACATAAAAGACCCGTTTGTATCTAACACATTTTACAACTTCTGTTGTACGGACTACTGGTCTGAAAAAGTTTCCGTTATTTAGAGAATTCAACTCTACCCTATTTGCGTCTTTCCACTTTGGCCAGTCATTAATACGTTTTCATTCATAGGCAGATCTATCTTGATCCCCATCATTCCACAATTTTAAGCGCTATATTGTATACAAAAGTATATTGACGTCGATTTTATTTTGATTCCATATATCTCATATACATGATAAAATATAATGAGATCTCTTTATTTTCAGGTACCTGATGTTCTTCTAGGACGATCATGTCTAATGTCTCTTTAAGAGACCTTATTGTTGTACCTCGACTAGGCCATCTTCATTACTTGCTTTAATTTTTCGAGGAATTATTATTCTTGGAATCGACTAGTCTACCACGATTCACGTGTGCACTAGACTCGATAGTCAATACCAATGTATGGTCATCCTTCTGGGACATTTATATTAAATGGAGCATAAGCAGTTGATTTATGTGACTTAGTCACTCTACATAGGTCAGTGAATACGTGTGGTAATTGATTCACCAATCTTTCAATGAATTATCCTTTACACTCTTTTTTCATGTATTTTACTTTGAGAATCAATGATAATTCATTCATACTCATTCATTTTTCAACTGCTTTAGTTACCCCTGATGTTGGGAATTTTAGTTCATTGAAAGTATAAACAATGATCCGTACACATATCTCCCATAATTGACTCTAAGTATCTACTCATAAGTTCATGCCAAATATATATTCCCAACTTCATTTGAGGTCTCATCTTTATGCGTTGCGGTGGATCACTTTGAATATATATCGCACAACTGAAAAACCATAGATGAGAAATATTTGGTCCCTGACCAATAAACCAACTTTAATGGGGAGTAAATTTATAACTTGTTGGCTTGACGTGAATTAGTTTTAAGACATGTAATATCATATGTACTCAGATACAAACATGAATCTTTGCTCTTGCAATCATTGTCTTTGCAACCAATTATAGAAGTTGAACAACCGTCTTCAACAAAAAAAAAATCGTGTAATAATATAATATTTATTAAGTTCAACACTTTTTCAAGTGATCATTAGGGTGTTGTTTGTTTTTCTGAAAAAGATCTGGGCAACCTTTTTTGTCTGCACCGCGCAGACATTGTCATCTGCAAACTATTTGTTTTCTCGAAGATGTATAATTAAAAAACGTATGCGCAAGCTCTTCTTGGTGCAGACTTGGCCCATCCACTTCTAATATCTTCTAAGGTCTGCAAAGGGTTAAAACACCACACGCTACCAACACCCACTGTCCACCACAAACCCACCGTTCACCATCCACCACCCACCACCTACCCACCGTGATCCAGAACCGCCACCACCCATCGTTTTCCACCACCACCGTCTACCCCCACCACCCACCGTCCGTCACCACCATCGTCCACCACCACTGTCCGCCACCACCATCTTCCACCACCACCCACCCACCACCGCCTTCTACCACCATCACCAACTACCACCGCCTTCTACCACCACCACCCACCATCTGCCACCACCACCCGCCATCCGCCACCACCAACCACCACTATCACTATCACCATACAGCACCACCATCACCCACTACCACAGTTCGTACACCACCACCAGATTAGTTTAGCAATCTACAGACGTTAAAAAATAAACAATCTTTTATTTGCAGACTACAAAGTTTAGTCCACCTCTTCTTCTACAAATGTCTATAGATCTGGTCCACAGACATTTTACCTTTGAAAAAAGAAACAACACCTAAGTGAATCCTTACTACCAAAACAAATATCATAATCTGGAATAATAGACTTGCTATCTCATTAGCTAAGCCAAAATTCTCACAAACTTCAAGTTGTGAATTTGATAAATGTTTAGACGATGCATCGATTTTATAACACTAAAAGATGCATTGATAAATGTTTGAACTTCAAGTTGTGAATTTTAGGATATCCTTTATCACTTCCAGAATTTTTAGGGACTATCACCCTACTTTAGCTTGTAAATTCTTAATTTTTTCTGAGAGCAAAGAGTTTATATTTAGTTATCGTGAAGAATCTTCTAGCTCTTCAATATATTCACATCATTGACTCGGTGTAGTCTAACCGGTCACGCCATTAGATGATCATGATCCAAAAACTTCAGGTTTATGATCGTATGTGTATTATGCTTCTTTAATACAATATTATAAATATGAGACTAATTTATTACCTATCACTTTCAACGCTCACATTCAATCACTTTAAATCACCATATTTTTGTTCTTATATATGATCAATCTCTTTTCTGCTTTTGGTAGCTGATCTCAATAACATTCGATTTCAATAACACTCTTTTGACTGATCTCATTATTAGCATGACCATCATTATAGTTCTAATAAGCAAGCTCATGCTTAACATGATCATTATTACAGTTTTCTCAATTACGTCCATCATGATGACATTTTCAGTGATCATTATATAATCACATTCACTTTATGGGATGGAGTAGAAGCATACAAGTTACACGATTTTTATTACTTTCTCGAACATACAAATATGAGAACATTGAATCTTTCACACTCTTCATTAATCTTGCAACTTCATGAGCATATTCGAGGTGTGACAAATGACAACTATATTATCCAACTTTTCCATAAAATATTTTCTCATTGCACAATAAAGATTGATAAATAGTTACATGGCCTAATCTTGTAATATCTTTCGGTAGTAGTGTTACAACCTTTTGTAAATCTAATGAAATTTAGGAAGTATGGCACTTCTAGTGTCATATTTGAGCATATTTATACTCTAATAAACCACACCTTTGTTTTTTTTTTCTATTATAAATGACTGCATATAGAATACAAGATGTTATTTCATGTTTCCATATAAAACAAATTTTAAAAGGCTTTATGAAATAAGATGTTTTTTGAATTTATCTATTACAAGCAAATAGATAATGTATTAACCAATTATGGTGTACTAAATTAAAAGTATATCTTCATAAAAATATAGCGATTGCAATTACTTTATTAAAAAGAAACCATAGAAGTTATATGCTAAGTTCAAAAGCCATCTCAAAATAAAGTTACGGTAAGAAATAAGAACCAACACATATTAGCATGTATCAAAATACATAAAACTGATAACGATTTCTACTTTTTTTTCAATCAAAGATTTCCTTTATTTGACATTCAACACTCCTTTATTTACCAACTACAAAAAGAAATTATCAAGTTTGGTTTCATCTATTCAATTCGAACATCACTTAGTAGATTGCTATATATGTGCCATTTCTATTTAAAAATCTTACAGGTTTTTGGTCGAAACAATTGTAACAATTTATGAATTAAATTTATTGACTAAATTAAAGCATATGAATTATGTAATAATATTTTCATCTTAATGTATTCAAATACGCTATGTTCAATGCTTATCGTATGTAAATATATGCTAACCAAAAGAATACAGAAAAGCATAATAGCAGTTTAGGTGTTGATAACCATAATAATAATTAATCATAATACATTGTAATTTTTTTATTTTGTTGTATCCATGATCATATAAAACACATTTAAAAACACTAACATATTATTATCATTATATATCTATATATACTATTAAAACAATTAAGTTTGTGTACATTTGACATCTTTTTATTAGACCAACTCTATTGTTTTCATATATAACAACCACTTCTATTTTTTCATAACAATTAAATAATTCAAAAATAAATTAAATTAATCAATAACCCACATTTAATTCACATACTAAAATTATTTAAATCATATATAAACAAATATTTAGCTAATTAAACCGACAATTTTAATATTCAAATTTAAATTTCTAACTTAAACCGAAACTGACACAATTATGTTCAATTTTAATATTCAAATCTAGGCCAAAACTGACAACATAATTAATTCATATCCTTACTAATTGTATCTACTCTAGATCTAAATCATCTATAAATAAAAACCGTGTAATAACTATTGTCAAACCCTCACGTATTAGACATCCAATTTTAAAATTTCAAATTTCCACTACTTATTTGACCTTATATTATACTTTGAAAACCATTTCAACAATCATTTCTATAAATTCGGTATTCCGTATTCATTTGTTTATATCATCATTTTCACTCTTCTGAAGCTGTTATAACTTATAACTACGACTTTGTATTCAAATTTCTATCGTTTGTTATTGTTTGGAAGTGAAATTCACATTTTAATTTAATTATGTTAATTCGTTAAGAACTGAGTAACGAACTGGAAGTTTAACAAAATGACAGAACAGTCCCTGGACTTAGAAAAGAATGATTTAATTACAAAGAAGCCCTTGAACTTTTAAGTTAGCAAATTAATTAATGATTTAAAATTCTAATGGAAAATGTGTTAAGACGGTTCATGGAAATACAATTTTTCCAAGCTCGACCCCAGCCAGGGGCTCTGCCCCTTGGACCCTACTAGGCGCTGCCGCCCCTAGAACTCCGCCGCCAAGCGTGCTGCCCCCGGACCCACGTTCGTTGAGGGTTATAATTAAACTAGAAATACGATATGGGTAGTGATAGTAATTGATACGTGTAATTGTTATATAGTTAGTCGCGCATAACTAAAGAAAGGGATAACCATTAACGGTGAACATAACCGAGTTTAGGTGAGTTTCTAGCCCCATTTTCTTGTTATGTTTTCGGGGCTGTGTGCATACTCGATGTGATCGTTAGTACACTTACCTTAAATGGTAAGTGTATGTCATGTATGATTTATATGTTAATTATGAATGTCTTGAATGTGAACGAAAGCTTGTCGGTACGTGAACGATCTTCGGATATTGCACGTAGTGACAAGGGATGTACGCATGTAATAAATGAATGTTTACGATATATATATATGTATAATTTATGAATATGTATGAATGAGTAAAGATTGTATATGTATGTTACGGGTATGTAAAGACAGAATGTACGAAGATGAAGAAGTAAGGGATCAGACCCTAATAATATCTGAGATAGAGAAGAAAGGAATCAGACCCTAATAATAGCTGAGATAGAGAAGTAAAGAGGGATCAGACCCTTCTAATATCTGAGGTAGGCAAGAAAGGGATCAGATCCTAAGAATATCTGAGATAGACAAAGGAAAGAGGGATCAGGCCCTATTAATATCTGAGATAGAAAAGGAAGGGATCAGACCCTAATAATATCTGAGATGGAAAGGACATTAAATATAAAGTATGAAAGTAATAAAGTATGTACGTATGTATGAAATGAAAGAAAATTAGTAAATTAATCATTATGTATCTTCGGATGCATGATTGAAGGTAAGTGTATGTATTGTATGATGTATGATTAACTAGAAATCACTCAGTGTAGCTGACTTTTAGTATGCACGCAGGTGATTAGAATGAGGCAGCTCCCTTGAGGGGAACACATGGCATGGAATTGAAGATACTGACATCTCAAGGAAGTGTGATGTTATTATAAAGACATTGTTTTATGTTTAAACTACTTTGAATGTTTATTATGATGAGATTTGAAAGCTATGTAATATATTCTGGTAGAAAGTTTTAATATTCCGCGAATGTTTTAATTAACTCTGATAATTGGAATTGTGTTTATGAGTAAATCCAACGTCCAATGTAGGGCACCGGTAATGGGGCCTTACACTTTAATAAAATTTTAATTAGGGAATGACTTCTTTGTAATAAAATTAAAATTAACTGATTTAATTTTTAACTTTAAAAAAAAACTGATTTAATTTTAACTATCTCTATTATTTTAATTATACCTAATTAGTAAAATTAGTAGAATAAAACTTTATTTCGATTTAACTTAATACATTTAACTAAAAGGTCTTTGAATCGAAATAAAACAAAAGTTTAATTACAAAACAATTTATAACAAAATATACCTTTATTTATTTATTAATGTTGAAATGAAACTCATAATAACTTAAGACTTTAGTTGTATATTTAATTAGACTGCTATGGTTTATTTTGTTTTATAGATTGTGAAGCAAAATGATTTTTTTTGTGAAATATCGAAGAAGTTGACGGTGGGCTAATATGATTATAACATGTTCATGTCTTCCTTTGTTTTTTTAATTAAGGTGTATAGTAAGTTTGTGTAAGTATTAACTTTTTATGTACATAATCTAAATATTTAATATTTTGGTTACAAACTTATCTTAAATATTTGTGTTGGTTTAATATGTTAGTTATGAAATTTTATGGTTGTCTATATTTATATGGTTTTTATATGTTTTCAACTCATGTGTAACATGGGCTAATATTCTAGAAATATATTGGTGGGTTAGATACTTTTACATAAATGATTTTATGGTCATCTATGTCGATTCAAGTTAGCCGATAATCTTCATATCAAGTAGAGTAAGTTGTGTTATTGTTGTTTCTTGTGTAACATTTCTAATTTCCATGTCTTTAATATCTTTATGAACACCAAATATAAGTAACCTACAATTGTCACTAAAGTTAATAGTATTTGGTTTCCCGGTTTTCTAGTTTTTCTGTTTTTGTATTAAAATCCTTCATTAAGTTAGCAAAATTGAAATGCCATGCTCTATAAAACTTTGTTTCTATATTTATGTTGTTCATCTTTTTCATATGCTAACCATATTATATTCTATTATAGATGTCTTCAAAATTAAAGAAAACGTAATTTTTGGTCAATCAGCGTTATCTAATAAGAGGAATAATTCAAACGTTTAGTCATTTTAATATTTTAGTTGCCCTATAAATGTTTTTTAAGAATGCATTTTTTAACGTGCAGCTTCAACACCAAGAGAACTAATTACTAGTATTTTGAACGGTAACATTTTATTTTAAACGTGTTAATACACTATATTGTATTAAAATTAAAAACATTATTAACTAAAATATAGTAAATAGAAGTTAATATGGTATTAACTAAAAATTAGGCATTTGTAACAGAAAATTATAAACGATTTTTAATATATTTATTACGAACTACATTATACATTTTTGATAAACAAATTTTTAATAACATTGAATGTATTTTTACGCATTTCTTTTTTGTATTTTTTTTAGAAATGATATGAAACATAATTTTCAGTTATCCAATACTATTTTATTTTCTTAAAACCAATTAAAATATATGTTTTATTTAAGATATATATGCGAATCAGTTTATGTTAATTATAGGCGCAAAGATATTTCTCCATCATTTTTTTTACTTATATTTGGTTTATTCAATTTATAGTATTTCCATACTTAGCAACAAAATTCACAAATTTAGTTGTGGTCCATATAAAAAATCAGTTTTTTGGGTTTTAATTAAGATAATACCAATTATTTTTTTATATTTTAATTTGAACTAAATTTTTCATAAACACATTATGCTAAATAATCAAAAAGACCAAAATTATTTTGACTAATAGATTGGTTCTAAAAGTCGGTGTGCTAATAATGTTACTTAGGAATATGGATTAGAAGAACGGTTTGTTTAATGTAACTAGATCGCGAGTAATTACCTTGGGTAGGCGTTTTGTTGAAGTAAAAGTTATTTCAGGTGCTAATACTTGTTATCACAATTATATAATTCGGCGTGGTCTAACACCTTCAGATTATAAGAAACTTTCGTTTAAATTGAAGAGAAGGTAGTTTTTTCCATTAAATAGCAAGAGTTGACATATATCTTAGAGACCCGGTGTTTACACATAGACAACTCTATGTAGCTTTATCAAGAGCGAAGAGTGGTGTTAAAATTCTTATATTAAACAAGGAAGACAAAGTTACAAATAAAGAATAAATATGGTTTATAAGGAAGTCTTTTTGGATACTTATGAATTTTATATTTTTAACTTTTGATTATGTTTTCAAATATTGTAATTTGAATGTTATTTGGGTTTATCTTTTTATTTCACAATCATTAGTTTTCGTACCAATATTATTTACAGCTTAAAGTATGTTGTCGTCCTGAATAACATATAACAACTTATGTTTTCCTTCTAAATGATATGTGTTTGTTAAAAAATTTCAATATTTCCGCCCGTATCGTACACGGGTTAATAACCTAGTATATATATATATATATATATATATATATATATATATTATAAAAGAGAAGTTTGGTGCTGCTAAGGCCTTATTGGGCCAAGTGGCGGCACCAAAATTGTCCACACCAATGTTGATTTTCTTTTTTTAGTACCGGTAGCATAACAAACGTAACGAAAACTGATCGAACGTCAATTTTTTTTTGTAATGCTGATAGATTGAATTCACGTAAACTCACTGCATCAATTTCCGGGACTGACAAGACTTGGGTTTTTATGCCATTTGGTTTTAGTTCCGGTATCATAACGAACGTAATGAAAACCGACCGTATGCCATTTTTCTTTTTGTTTTTTTTTTGTTTTAGTTCCAGTACCGTAATGAACGAGAACGAAACTGACCAAATTCGCATAGTCTCACTTCCTTTTGTTTTAGTTCTAGTACCACCGTAACGAAAACCGACTGATTGCCATTATTGTTTTAGTTCTTATACCGTAAGAAACCAACCGAATTCAAGTCGACTTATCGTCTCAACGGCCAAGACCGACAACACTTGAGTTTTACCGACCTGCCCTGACGCAACCCGCCGGGTAAAATCCTAGTTAACATATAGCCCACAAAGTTTTAACAAAGTATTGGTAATGTGTTATACACCCACCGTTGACCATTCTTTTTATTTTCTATCATTTGTTATGTCAGCGCTACCTAAGCCTCTATCATTCAACTCCACTATTCAGTTGATGTTATAAATCATCCTCCATCATTCTTCAATATTTCTTTCTAGTTTATATTATTAAATAACAAAAAAAAGGAAATAAAAAATATGATTCGTTGAGCAGAGCAAATGGCCCGCGTGAGGTGATCATATGCACCCCGTTACTAATGACCACTTAGGGCGACATGATGTTCCATGAGTTCACTGTCGCCACGACAGCATCCCTAATGTTCCAAACAGTGGCGGACCCAGGATTTTTTGCCAATGGGGTCCCATATTTTCGGTGTTCAAATTTTTCGGGTCGGTCGTTGTTCAGGTCGGGTCGAGGCGAAGAACATAATAAAAAACAATATCATAATAAAACTTTCTTTTCAATCATCACTACCTGAACGGGTCAAAATGGGTCGGGTTGACACATAAACACTTTGTTTTCCCTTTCTTAAACATTTTTGAGATAGAACCTAGATCCACCCTTTCATAAGCATGTGTTGAAAACCATTAACTTAAACTAGTGAAAAATAAAACTGATATTTTAAAGTGTTTGAATGTTTCTAAAGAAAAACATGCATAAAGTTGAAAACAATGATATGTATTTTAGAGGTGTTTGAATGTTTCCAAAGTTATCATTGCAACATTAGCAATCAAATGATTGATTAACACTAAAAATTAACACAAAAAACCAAAAACTGAGCCTTGTAAGACTTGAACCCATGACCTTTCAAAGATAAAACAGGGGACTTTCCACCAGATCACATCAACATTAATAGTATGGGTTCCAAGTATTAAATCTTATGGGGTCCTCAAAAAATTTAATATACCGCTTCTAATAAATTTTTAAAAAACATTGGTGTCCCGGGACCCCGATCCACACTATGTGGGTCCGCCCCTGGTTCCAAAATGTTATACATCGGATGACCTTAGACATTTTATTTAGAATAATAATCTTAAGTTCTTTCTTCGGGTTCGTTTTTGGGTTTCGGGTTTTTCGGGTCGGGTTCTTCGGGTTTCAAAGTTTTAAATCTTGACCTGAAACCCAACCCAAATCTTTCACGGGTTTTTCGAGTTCGGGTTTTTTCGGATTTGGTTAATCGGGTTTCGAGTATCCTAAAAATAAAAACACAAAACCAAAAGTTTTTTAAACACTACAATGTTAACATTAAAACAACATATTTTCTTTGCTTATAACACAAATAATCAAATAATAAATTAACCTAACTTGATAAAACAATTCAAAAGAAGAGTAAAACTATCTCGAACCATAACTGTATTCAATCGGACGTGATTTGGTAGTTTGATTACGGTTGATATTAGTAATAAACGGAAAACATAAATTAATAATAAGCAATCGATCCATCATAGTTAAAATGACAACAGTCGATTAAAGCCAGAAAACTTTAGTGGCTAAGCTAAGACTTAGCCTATTATACATAAAAATATATTTTATTTCAAAGCTAAAAGTTTATTTGGGTTTTTCGGGTTGACCCAATTCTTATAAATCAAACCCGAGAACCAACCGAATTACTTCGGTTTGGGTTTGGGTTAGTTTTTTCTCGGGTTCGGGTTCTTCGAGTCGGGTTAGTTCGGGTTCGGGTACGGATTTTTTCGGGTTGGGTTTCAGGTTTCGGGTAAAAGTGACAGCTCTATATATACCATTTTTCCAAATCAAATTATATACTATAATAAACTATCTAGTTTTATAACAGCTATTTGTATACTTGGTTTAACAATTTAGAAAGTAAAATGCACGGCCCACAGATCTTTAGGTGTTATATATGCACACTCACGTATATTTAGGTACTAAAATGCACACTCACAAATCTTTAGGGGCTAATTGCAATAAGGCATCCTTTTCTCTCCAAAAAGTTAGCACATAGTTTAGAATGTATCTTCTTAAAGAACAATAAGAAAAAAAAATTGAAATGTCCAACGTGCAAACTTCACATTAGCGATGGATCCATGAATTTTTGTCAATTGTGTCCTAATTTTTCGGTTTACAAAATTTTCGGGCCGGTCGTTATTCGGGTCGAGTCGAGGCAATGAACATAATAAACACGAATATATGGTGTCATTGGAAACGAGTAAGTATAAAGAATTTAGATTAGAAACTAGATAGAACATAGACTTTTAGTTCATTTTTATTCATACTCGAAAAACATAAACGTAGGCTATATATATGGTCTTACATACATGACCAAACATGAAAAACTAACTCTAACACAAATAAATGACTAATTATAATATGCATATACAAGCTAAATAATAAAAGAATATGCAAAACCAATGTTGCCATTATATATGTTGCATGATGATAATGACTATATGAGAGACACTAACGTAAAACACAAATACCCTAACTAAATAACTAATATTGACTATAATATAAAAAGAACAAAAAAAAACAAAAACAGAGTATTGTGAGGCTTGAACTTGCAATCTCTCAAAGAAAAACAAGAGACATTACACTAGACCAGTTTAGTCTTAATAGTATAGGTTTCAAGTATTAATTTTTATGGGGTTCATACAAAATTTAATATACCGCCTCTTAGTTAGTTTTAAAAAACATTGGTGTCCCGGGACCCCGATCGGTTCTATGTGGGTCCGCCCCTGCTCCGCTGACCCATTTCCGCTCACCAAAGTGGTCGTAGAACAAACACGGTCACAGACTAGCTAATACAAGCATCCGTGGTGAGCTCATCCATGATCTATCATGGGCAAATCAATGTCTGTGGCAGGGGCGGTTGAGCGACGGTCCCAGTCCCGATCTTACATGGAGGCTCGTTGTGTATACCTTTTTCCTTTTAAAAAAGATTGTATATTTAAAAGACTAACTAATAATCTATTCACATTCCAGTTCGCTCAAACCCAATTGGTTATTTAAAAAAAAGCCTTTTATGGTGAAACTCTAGTCAGAATTATTTATGATTATTCACTTTTTATATATGAATTTTTTATCGAATTCATATTATACCTAGGCCTATTTGTTTACTTGTCTCTGGACCAAGATTTCTTAACAATTTTTTAAGACTACCAAGACTGTGGGTTTGTGTTTTTTTTTGTTAGGATTAGAGTGTTATTCGAATTGAACATTCCTTTGAAGTTGGATTCTAATATTGAACACGAACCCTTTCTTATTCTAGGCACGTAAACGAACCAGACGGATATGAAGAAGGTATGTTCGTGTTCGTTCATATAATTTTAAACGAACACGAATACAAACACTTAATCGAACAAATATAGGTGTTCTAAACGAATAGTTCACGAATATAAACGAGCATAATTGAACGAAGATAAACAAACAAAATTGAACACACATGAACCTATTTAAATGAACAAAAACAAACATAAATGAACGCACTTAAATGAACAAAGCAATATAAACGATCATAAATGAACATATATGAATATATATGTACAAAGATAAACGAACATGAATAAATGAACATATATGAACACGTTCACGAACATAAATGAACGAACGAAACATGTGTTCATGTTCGTTCGTTTAATTAAACAAACACAAACTCTTAGTTCATATTCGTCCGTTTACTAAATTAACGAACTTCCCACCAAACGGATAACGAACAGTTCACCAAACATTTAGTTCATTTACAGACCTATCTTATTCACTTTGTTTTAATTTAACTAGATGGGTGCCCGCGCGATGCAGCGGGAAACACTGACCTTGATAATCACGTAGATTTATTGGTGCTTGTTGTATTGTTTGTAACCGTGAAACCATTTATTGTTATAAGTAGATTCATAGTTATTATTTTAAACTCAATTTAATATCGATGTACAAACGAAAACGGAACCTAACCGTTGTTAATGGTTTGGTTTTGTTGGTTTTCAATTTTTAACGGTCTAGTTTCAGTTTTCGGTGACAAAAAAACGTTGGCTTGACTCATAGTTTAACCATCAAAATTGGCCGGCAAATGCCTATACGTAAAATTTTATTTTTTTTAACTGAAAAGAAACTATGACAATATCATACTCAAATTAAAGAGAATTAAATGCTCGTTTTTATGGTGCAATTTTTTTAAAAAAATATTAACGTACGAAAAAGTTATGACCGTTTAAAAATTGTGAGGGTATTTGGGTTAAAATGAAATTATAAAGAATAGATGGTTAAAAGATGAATGATCAAATTTATAACTATTCTTTATATTTATATAAGTTTATTAAAGTTGAGGGGGGAATGTTGTAAGTATTTTGAAGAGAATTGGAAAACGTGAGAAAGCTACAATTACCACTTTACTCTCATTTTATGTTGTACATTGTGTTTAAACAATTATAAATCTCTTACAAATTAGTATCTTAATTTGCCAATGTTTGATGCATTATATATAGTATAAATATATAACATAAAATTATACTAATACCATTTTTCTCTGTAACATTTCTCCCATACCAAACTTGTCCTTTTTTAAGTATAATTTGATTTCTCCATGTTAAACACATGGTAATAATAATACTAAACTAAAAACTTGTTTTTTTTTATTTACATTAAAAGCATTCGAACCATTGTATCTGTTTTTAACATTATACAAGTTTTTGTCGATTTATAATATGATTTGCTTCACATATATTCATTAAAAAAACCCGTCAAGGTGGCTTACAACTATTCGCACATTAATATCCCTACAAAGAGCACGTGATGTGGTTGTGTTGTCTCAACAAGCGAAAACAGTTGTCGTTATCAACTTTGATGCAACCAAATTTAAATCATTTGGGTCTAAGACGGGCCAAGAACTATGGATATGGGCCATATGGATTGAACGTTTTGGGCTCTTCGTATCTTGCCAGTTAGAACTCACATTTTCGGCTGCCATAAACTAACATTAGAAAAATTATTTATAGAGAATAGGTTTTGTTGTTAAAAAAGCCTAGTAGCCAATAAGAAAGAGATATGGGAAAATATAAAGATTTCATTAATTAGATGTATATTACAATTAGTTACAATGAGATGTATATATATAATAGGAAAACTTTGGGATGAAGCCAATCTATATTAGGTTTATATTAGGTGTTAATAATCATAATATTAATATATTTATAACACTCCCATTGGTTATCAACTTAATAAGTTTGAAGATGCTGTCTCATTAAAAACTTTGTTAGGAAAACCTAGTGGGACAAAACCATAACTAAGGGAAAAAGAGTGCAGCGCATATTGTCTCCCCCTAATTTATATATCTGCTAAAATGGTAAATATCGATCTTCTGTAAAGGTGGCCCAAAAATTTTGTAGTCAATCATTTGCGTCTTCGTCCCTTGGCGCGCAATCCTTAAGTTGAACAATGTTATATCATCTTCATGTAAAAACTCATTTTGACTCATTTCGGAAACATATACCATTGCATCCATGACCCTGTTTCATTTCTCTGCAAGACTAACCAAACTTGTTTTGATGGGTTAGTAAAATATAAGCATATATCTTTCATACATGAAATATATGTTTTAACCCATTTCGACTAGATAGACATATGTTGATGAATATAAATAAAAAATATAAAAATCATGTATAGTTAGCAAGATATGTTAATGCATGTATGCATTTAATTATGGTACTTTTGAACAAATGATTTTCATTCTTTGATGGGATATGATACGAGTTAAATGTTGAACAATCTTTAACATACCAGATGAGTGTGTGTGTGTGTTTTTTTTTTTTTTAATTTTAAACGTTTTAACCTCTTTTGGATGCGATTTAATCGATTGATATAATTACACATACACTCAACATTTTGATAAATGTATGGCTAATAATATCCAAATTATCTCCTTTTTTATCAAAATTTGTCTTGATTAGTACAACGCTCAATCCCATTATTTTAATCCATATGTAATAAGCATAGCTACCTGCCTTTTTCAATCCATCATGGATTTATTTTCATCTTGACAAATTATGCATATGCGTTCATTTTTCTAGGATTTTTGCTGCATAAACTTTACTCATTTGACACACTAATTTTTGTATCACATGTCAAAAACCCATAATGTACCATTTCTTTGTTTATTGAGATATTATACTCATCATGTACATTATTTTTTATGTGTATGCTTATTGATGCACAAGAATTACATCATTAAGATGTATCAATTAACCTTTCAAGTATTCAAATACCTTAGGAAACTCTTCAGGAGTCCCATTTATGCTCCACATATTCAGTAATTGTAATGTGTTCTCGAGAGCGTACTTTACATGATTTAATAATTGAAATCCTTCGTACATGTAAACTTTTCGGTATTAAGTGAATCAATTTATTAGACACATACCAATTCTCTCTTTGTATTACTAGACTAAAAGGTATTGAAAAGTCATTGCATCCACCACTAGAGAACACATCTCCTCATAATCAATCATAGGTCTTTGCAAAATCATCGTGTCATCATTTTTGCCTTATCTCACTTAATTTGATTTTCATTTTAGCTGCATAAAAGACCCGTTTCTATCCAACATATATTAGAACTTTAGTTGTATGGACAGTTGGTCTAAAAACATTCCAATTCTTATGAGAATTTCAACTCTTCCTGACTTGTGTCTTTCAATTTTGGCCAATCATTTATATGCTTTTATTCATAGGCAGATCTTAAAACTTGATCCTCGTCAACATTATTTCAAGTGCTAATTATATATATTAAAAGTATAACGATGTCGACTCTATTTCAAATACATATATCTGATGTGCGAAAATATATATATAAATAAAACAAGAGTCGCAACTAAGCTTTAAAAACCAAACAATCTATCCTAGTTCACACAAACGGCAAGTGTACAGATCGAGTATAGTACAGATAAGGAAAGTCCGGATATCGAACTCGAAGACACGTGAAAACGTTTTTAATTACTAAACTCTAACTAAGACTCACCAAAATAATATTTAAATGATTTTAGAATATTTAAGATGTATTAAACTACTTAACTTAATTAAAAGAAAACTGTTAACAAAACTCTTTAAGAAAACTTCGGTTTAAATTCAACATAAAGAACGTCTACCTAGGAATGAATCATGTTGATAGAAATAACAAGAAAACGGATTGAAAATATTCAAGACACCGGTTATAAAAGATGACACAACTAAAACTTGTTTAAGAAAGTCAAATTACCTCTCAGTCTCTCTAACAAACTCTAACTTATTTTAGTTGATTTTAAAGAACAAACCGGACAAACAATTATTAACGTGTTCAAATGACGACTCACCTCTCGGTCTCACCGACACACTATCCTAATGGAAACGAATACTACGCAACCAAGGATAGAGGAACAATTTAACTTAACCCAAATTAAACCAACTAATTACACATAAACACTCAAACTTGACAAGACAAAAACCCGCTCTCGCGCGGTCTTAATTCTAACAAGTAAAAGCAATGAGACAATATTACTTCTTATCACCTCTCGGTCTCAAAGAAGGTGTATTTTAACTGATTTTAGATGATTATATTACCCACTTATCCCTACGGTTGTACTTCCCGCAAATAAACCCCAAACACCAAGTAAAGAGTTTAACAAGCAATCAATTAATCAAAACCAATTCAATTAACTAATGCAAGAGGATTATAAGTAATAACAAATAAAACACAGCCATCACACACAATCTAATTTATGGCTTAGTTAAACTTTACATCAATAATTTAAGTCTTGAACATTAACAATCCATTAAACAAGTTAAAACCACTCAACAATCATCTCTCCTAGGTAGAACAAACAAGTTTAGCTACTCATCACTTTTGGACAGCCATGCATACTCAAGAAAAACACCATAAACATCATCATAAACATTATAAAACTCATTCAAGATCCAAACTCAATCAATAACAAGACAAACTATCAAACAATTGCAAAACAATTCAAAACAAAAGATCAAATCAATAAAGTTAGGGTTCTTGAACAAAAGTAAAGTTTATGAATGTTTTACTTAAGAGTATGGCTGAGATTTATGATATATAAAGTCCCTAGCAGCAGCCCCAAGACTCCTCTTCCTTCTCCAGCCGTCACAAAGACCACAGCCGACCTGCTTTCTTCCTTTTTTTTCTTCTTTTCTTGCCGGCGGCTGCTGTTCCGATCGGACAGCTTAGGGTTAAGGGGGTTAGGGTTTTGATTTCGGGATTATGGGATTAATAATGGCTGGTTACACTTGTTATTATCATAATATAATATAATATAAGGCTTTTAAGATGTTGGCTTGGGTCGGGCCTTGATTAAACTTTGAAACTTTGACACTTAAACCCTCCAAGTTCTCTTTTTCTTGCCTTTTTTTCCACATCTTTCCATAACCTACACAAAACATTTCAACTTTGTAAAACTTTGCACTTAACCCCCTAAACTTACATAAATTTGATATTAAATCATTAAAACATTATAAAATTGTAAGGAAATATAAGTGTGTTATTCAACACATCAATATCTTGTACACATGATAAAATATAATGAGATCTCTTTATTTTCAGGTACCTGAGGTTCTTCAGGAATCATCATGTCTAATGTCTCTTTAAGAGACCTTATTGTTATACCTTGACTTGACCATCTTTAATATAAGCTCCAAATTTCGAGAAAACTTTACCTTTGGAACCGATATGTCTAGCATGCTACATGGATGCGTTAGACTCATTATCAACATGTTTTTTGTCCTTAAGGGACATTTATTAATTGGATCATAAGTAGTTGATATATGTGACTTAGTTAATCACTCTATTCAGGTTAGTGAATACGTCTGATAACTGATTCAATAATCTTTGTAAATGAATTTTATTTTGTACTTTTTATTCATAGTTTTAACTTTGAGGATCAATGATAATTCATGATCATTTCTTTTACCAACTACTTTTAATATCCCCCTAATATTGGTAATGGTAATTCACTTATAGTGAAAACGAATGAGCTGTAGTCAACTCTCTCATGAATGGCTGTAGGTATTTGATCATAGACAATTGTTTCATGCCGGCATAGATAATTAACCTCCTTTGAGGTCTCATCGTTGTACGTTGTGGTGAATCAATTTCAATACATACTGCACAACCAAATCCTTGATAGGAAGTACTTGATTTGACCAAAACCAACTATAATGGGAGTAAATGTTATAACATGTTGCGTTGATGTGAATTAATTTTAAGACATATAAAACCATATGTACTCATATACAAACTTGAACTTTTGCTTTCGTGATCATTGGCTCACAACTGATTATAGACTTTTAATGATTGTCTTCCAAAAACAATTCGTGTAAGAACATAATTTGTATGAAGTTCAACGCTTTTCCACTGATCATTATGTTTATTCTTATTACCAAAAAAATATCATAATTTGGAATAATATACTTGCTCCCGCATTAGCTAAGTCAAATTATCATAGACTTCAAGTTGTGAATTTGATAAACATTTAGACAATGCATCAATTTTATAACACTAAACGATATCATTTTTGGATATATATATATATATATATATATATATATATCTCCTTTATAATTTCCAGAATATTTAGGAGTTTCCACCCTACTTTAGTTGGTAATAAGTAATTTCATTTGAGGGCAAACTTTGCATGTTCAATTATCTAGAAGAATCTTTTGATTCTTCAATATATTTTACATCATAATTCACTCGGTGTGATCTTACTTGTCATGCCCATTAATTAAACAATCATGATCCATATACTTCTTGTATATGATCATATATGTATTATGCTTATCTAATATATGACATAATATACGAGAGAACAATGTATTATCGTTTTCAACGATCAAGTTATATCACTTTCGTGCATCCATGTTTTGTAATCAATCCCTTTGACACTTCGTGTGGCCAAACTCATTATTAAAGTGAATACCATTAAAATTTTGATGGATAGTCTCACTTCTATCATGGCCAACATTACAGTTTACTCAATTATGTGCATGATCACAATGATCTCATAGTTACATTCACTTCAAGGAATGAAATAAAATCAGACAATTTCATGGTTTTTATTATTTTATCAGAGATACGTATATGAAGTTACCTCGAGCCTTTTATACTCCTTTAATAGTATGGTTACTTTAGAAGTATATTTGAGGTATGCCAAATAGAAATTCCGTCTTATTTGATTTTTCCTCATAATTTATTGTTAGGTCACAAATAATTAAGTACTAAGGATATGTTATTCTTGATGACGAGTCTGGATCAATTATCCTTCTGAAAAGCTCGGAGTTGTGTCAGGATCAAGGATCCTCAGTAATTGGTATTCTTAACGATTGTTTCTTGTGTGTATGTTGATATTTAATAAGTGCAACGGCTACAAGGACCTAGTCCACATGACATTTTGCTACTGTACTTTTTGAACACATGATCAAAAGGCGTGAATAAAGATAATGGGAATGTGGTGGACTTGTAGGAAATTTTTGTTAGTTGTTATTTTAGTTATATATCGATTTTATGATCAAATTAGGTCACATATACAATCATATACGTCTCACATTCATAAACACTCTCTCAAGAACTCTCTAAGCAGTTCATACACACACTTAGCTACTTTTTAATCTTTGATCATAAACTCCACCACTTGTAACCTTATTTCTTGATTAATAAAGTGGTGACAGACGATTTGTCATCACTCGGGGTTTTTGTGCCGGCGATCCGACCAAGATCAAGGGCTTTTGCTCATAACAAATCCTTGTGTTTGCGTTTGAAATCATTACATAATCGTTATTATCATCATAGAACTAGACCTCATCTTACAAATTTGGTTACTTGATCCTTAAACAATTTTTGACCAAAACAATTTGGCTCCCACCGTGGGGCAATTGGTGCTATAATCTATATTATTTCCTATCGATTTTTAATCTATTTACCTACACTACCATCAATGGCCTCTCAACAATCTTCTGCTTCATCCACCATGCCTTCATTAGTTTCTCACCCACAAAGAACCTTACCACCGATGCCTCCTCCGTTAGCAGCAGCTCCAAGGACCACCGCGGCTGGAAACAAGACACAACTTCCAGTGTTCCAGAGCTCAAAAACACTGCTGCCACTTCGGTGGTTTACTCTAACAATGATGTTTCTGCTATGTTTTCACAGGTTAAAGTATATATGGAGCAGCAAACCAGGACCAACCAAAAGATCCTTTGTGAGATAGAAGATCTCAAGAAGAACAAGAGACCTCTGAAGGATCAGACTCCTTTGGTGCCTAGGATGCTGTATTTCACCACTCCAAGATCCTTGGCTCAAATTTCTCAAGGATCATCTATCCTTCAACAGGGGTCCATAGGTCAGCAAACTCAAGGATCCTCGTTCCTCCAGCCAGGATCATCTACCCCCCCAACAAGTGTCCATGGATCAGCAAGCTCAAGGATCCTCGTTCCTCCAGCCAGCATCATCTATCCTCAAACAAGGGTCCATGGTTCATCAAGTTCAAGGATCCTCGTTCTTTCAACAAGGATCGTCCATCCTTCAACCAGGATCCTCTGAATTGTATCATCCAGGATCCTTCAACTCCCAACCTCAAGGATCATTCTAAAAGAATCAAGGATCCTCAAGGATTCAAAAGCAAAGGTCCTCGGAGGTCCATGAAGGAGATATCATCTCCATGCAGACCATTTCCTTCGGTGGACCAACTCCCATTGCAGATGCTTCTTATCTAGGCTATTCTTCTGGGATGCCAACATTCACTCAACAAAGAGGTAACACCTATATTACATATCCTTAGACACTAACCTTGGTTCAATGCAGGATGCATGTATCAGTCAGGCTATGGCTAAGGAACTTCAGAAGCTTAAGGATATGATATCCAGCCTGCCAGGAGTGGTCCGTCCCATTCCTAAAATACCAGAAGGGAGCCATAAGCTGTCCAGATTTTCTCCACCGATATGTGATGCGGAGATCCCAAAACGCTTTCAAACCCCCCAACATGAAGGTGTATGATAGGACCACTGATACGGAGGAGCACGTGGCTCAGTATAGGGAAAGGATGGAGATCAATCCAATTCCTGAAAGACTCAAGGAAGCTTGTCTATGCAAGGGTTTCAGATCCACACTAACAGGATCTGCACTTAAATGGCTGCTAAGTCTTCCTCCCCATTCTATTACTTCTTTTTCACATTTAGTTAACTTGTTCAACAGCCAGTTTTCTTGTAGTAGGAAATTTTAGAAAGTTAACTAGTGATTTGTATAGAGTTGTTCAGCCATATGATGAATCCCTTAGGGATTTTGTTACAAGGTTTGGCAGGGAGGCCCTAGAGATCTCTAATCTTGATGTGGCTACGGCTGTTGAAGCATTCAAGATGGGACTTCAAAGGGGCTCCCCATTTTATAACGATCTTGTGATGACTCCATGCAGGACATTAGATGAAGTCAAAAACAGGGCACTTAGGTTTATAAGGCTAGAGGATGACAAGAAGATCCAAGAATGGTTAGGAGCTCCAACAAAACAAGAGTCACCTAACCAGAAACAAGGATCCTCATTCAAAAATAACAATTCGAAGCCATACTCCAAGTTCAACAACCAAAACGTCCGGGCATTTGAAGAAGGAGATGATGATGAGGACTACCCAAGTCTTTCAGAGTATTGCTTCTTTGTTGATACTCATGGCTTAAATTGTTCTATGAATGATCTTGGAGAGAAAGCAAGGTGGCCTCGGAAAAACGAGTTGTCAACGACCTTCAAAGACAAATCCAAATGGTGTGCATCCCATGAAGATTTTGGCCATATGACTGATGACTGCATTGGTCTAAGGAGGAAAATTGGATACCTCCTGAGCAAGGGCCATTTCAAAGAGCTCTTGGGAAGAAAAAAGTCAAGGATCCAGGATCCTAAAGATGTCCCGCAGAAAGAAACTCCGCCCCCACCAGACACACAAGTCATTAACTTCATCTCCGGTGACTCGGATATATGTGGAACTTCCTTTTCCACAGCCAAGAGGCACACTTAGAAAACAAAGTTAGAGAATGGGGAACTACCAGTCATCTCCACTACTTTAACAACTGATAAGAGAATCTTCTTTGACGAAGGGGACAAATCAAGCATCCTGGATCCTCATCATGATGGTTTAATTGTAACTCTTTTTTATTTCTAACCATTGTGCGTAGAATCCTTGTTAACCGGGGGGGGGGGGGGGTGGGAGTTCAGTTAACATCATTCAATATGATGTGCTCCAGAAGATGAACATCCCAGACTCAGAAATTGCTCTTCGAACATCCGTGCTAGTTGGTTTTAGTGGTGAAACCAAGAAAACAATGGGGGACATCAAACTCCCGATATACATTGAAGGGTTAAACTCTTACCAAAAACTTTGTGTTATTGATAATTTGTCTTGTTTCAACGTTATTCTTGGCAGGCCATGGTTACATGGAATGAAAGTTGTAGCCTGTACTTATCACTAGTGTATCAAACTACCAACTCCTTTGGGAGTAGTAAGAATAGATGGTGACCAATTGGAAGCTAAGAATTATTACTCTTCGTCCATGAAGCTGGCGGCCAAGAAAACGATAGCATAGCAACTACAACAACATCCTAGGAACGTGCTGGAAGCTCGAAAGCAAGATCTGAAAGTGGTATTCTTGGACCCTGAGGATCCAGATGTGAAAGTTTTCCTAGGATCCAATATCCCTACCAGCATTGAGGAGGATATAGTATCCTTCTTCAAACATTGAAAATCTACATTTTCTTTCAAGCACTTAGACATGACAGGTATTTCAAAAGAGGTAATAACTCATAAGTTAGGCATTGATACTTCTATTAAACATGTCCATCAGAAGCGAAGGAAATTCGCTCCTGAGAGGAACGCAATCATACAAGAAGAAGTTGAAAAACTTCTAAAGTCCGGTACGATTAGAGAGGTTAAGTATCCTTGATGGTTGGCTAATGTGGTTGTTGTTTCAAAAAAGAATGGAAAGTGGAGGGTGTGTGTCGATTTTACTGATTTAAACAAGGCATGCCCCGAGGATCCTTTCCAATTACCATATATAGACTCCATGGTGGATGTAACAGCAGGACATGAAATTCTTACTTTTATGGATGCTTCCTCTGGATTTCAACAAATTCATATGGAACCATCTGATCAAGAAGACACAGCATTCATGACTCCTACTTGAATATATTGCTATATTACTATGCCATTTGGACTAAGAAATGTAGGTGCAACTTATCAACGCTTAGTCAACATGATGTTTAAAAGACCAGCTAGGGAAGACCATGGAGGTCTATATAGACGACATGGTGGTTAAATTCAAGAAGGCTGAGGATCATCTTAGAGACTTGGAAGAAGCCTTCAATATCCTTGACCAGTATAACATGAAACTCAATCCATCTAAATGCCATTTTGGCGTTAAGGCGGGAAAGTTCCTTGGTTATATGGTCACTAAGAGGGGTATATAAGCTAGCCCGAAACAGATAAAGGCCATCCTCAACCTGAAGTCTCCCGTGAATGCAAAGGATGTACAAAGGTTGACAGGAAGAATCGTAGCCTTAAATAAGTTCATCTCTCGGTCCTCAGAAAAGCGTAAGGTTTTTTATGATATCCTTAGAAAAATAAAAAGTTCGAACGGACGGAGAGGCATGAGGCTGCACTCAAAGCCTTAAAGTATTACTTACCTCGGCACCATCATTAATGAAGCCAGTGGATGGAGAATCCTTATACTTGTACCTAGCTGTCTTGGGAAATGCAGTAAGTGTTGTCCTTGTGAAGGATCATGAAGGTGAACAACATCCCGTTTATTATGTAAGTAAAAGTCTTCTAAATGCTAAAGCCATGTATTCTCATTTAGAAAAATTTCTTCTTGCACTTATTATGGCCTCTATTAAATTAAGGCATTACTTTGAGACCCATACTATTATTTTGAAAACTAAATATC